>NC_135479.1:134503668-134603668 GCF_052094955.1 Ictidomys tridecemlineatus | reverse complement strand
AATTGATAGAACTGTTACCCCCACCCACACATGCACTTAAATTTTGCTTAAAACATGTAACCCATTACAGGGTACTTCCTAAATTAAAATTTCACTAACTTTTCAGAGAATTCCCATGTTATAGGCTGAAAATAGTATTTTGGGATATTTAATATATCAGGGTAATGTTTTACCTAAAGGTCACAAATCCATTGCCATAAGTAGCCTGAGAAACAAGACACTGAGAAGCTCAGCTGATTCGATGTTTGACTGGTTGATTGGTTGACTGGTTGTCTGTTGCCCAAGGGCCAGACCCGGGAAGGTGTGAAGCAAGATGTGACACACCTAAACCTGTTGAGTGGCTTTAGCTTAGATCCCAGGGCGGCAGCTCACAGTGGCTCTCTTGGCCCAGCGTGCCTGTCTCATGTCACTTAGATGGCATTTAGGACTATACTGGGCACCAAAATTTATTGCCACTCTAGATGACAAAGACCTAAGATAGTAGAAATTCAATGAACTACAACCATAATCTAATTAAGTAAGGTTATTAGTGACCCTGAGAACTGGGCCAAGCCTCTGACTATTCACATATAATTGAAGATTCTGCCTTGCTAGACTGTTTTTTTTTTTTTCTGGTACTAGTGATTAAACTCAGAGGCACTATACCACTGAGCCATATCTGTGGTTCTTTTCATTTTATTTTGAACAATCTTGCTAAATTGCCCAGGCTGGCTTTGAACTTGTGATCCTCCTGCCTGAGCTTCTCCAGTATCTGGGATTACATGTGTGCACTCACTGTACCTAGTTGCTTGGCTTCCAATATTACACTCCCGAAAAAGAATATGAAAGTTCCCAACACCTAGAAATGATTAATGCTTGAGGAAATGGAGTGTTTACTACCTTGATTTGAACATTATGCATTGTACACAATGTATCCAATTATAATGTACCCCTTAAAGAAGTATAAATATTATGTCTCAATAAAAAATAAGGAATAACATTCAATATGTGATTTCTTAATTCTATAATTGCTATATTTCAACTTTGTGAACTGTTTCTGACAAAATTTGCATATTAAATTGTTGATGTCCACACTGTCTTATCATTCACAGATAATAAAGTACAAGTTTATTTTAAATATCTGGGATACAAAAATATTGTTAGGAGGGTATCATTGTTTGGGAGTTAAGATAAATAGAGAAGCTCATGCTATTAAAATATTTCAACTATGAAGCAAAAGGGTAATTTCTTGAATTTAAAAAAAATAGATATATTCTTTTTGCTTTATTTTGATACCTCCCCCTACACATTATGGACTGAACATTTATGTCTCTCCATAAACTTCATACCCTAACCCTCAAAGTGATATTGATATTAGGATGTGGGGTCTTTGGTAGGGTATATAGATCACTTAAGTGGAACCTTCATGAAGATTAATGCCCTCATGAAAGAGACTCGGGAGAGCTCTCTGGCCTTCTGTACACCTGTGGGCCATGAGATGAAGGCAGTTTGCAACTCAAGCCTGACAGGAGGGCACTTTGATTTTAGACTTCTGATCTCCAAAACAGTGAGTAATAAATTTCTGTTATTCATAAGCCATCTCAGCTATGTTACCTTGTTGCAGCTCCAAATTGACTAAGATAGCTTCTATCTCACCACCACAGATAATTGGACAATTACCGTTAGTGAAAGAGATTGGTAAAATAAGGCAATCATGAACATCCACAGGAGACTCACTGGTAGATATAACAGCTCATCATCTGGGGATCTTCGTTTCTTGATGGATGTCATCTGGATGCCATGTGTGTTCTGACGAAAAGCTGGTGGAAGAAAAAGGCAAGTTTCATCCTGGGAACATTTGTGAAGCAAATGATATACATTAAACATATTGAGTTATTAATATTAATATTCATAACGTTTAATAACACATGCTGAACAAACATGTAGCTCCAGCAACACCCATGACATTGGTCCTAAGCATCCATTTAATTGGTGATGATTATTTTTACATTAAATGAAATTTTACCAATAATGGGGTAGGGAAAGGTTGGAAGCCATAAGTGAAAGAAGGAAATTCAGGATGCTGGGAAATGTCCTTTAGCTTAAGTTATGAGGCAAGAAACCTCTGCTTTGCTCGTGTGTGTAAAGAGTTATTAGGAAAAGAAAGAAGAATCACTTCTGCATTTCATATTTTAGGTCATTTATTTCCCAAAGAGGCAAATGAATGTTACATAGACTGTCTTGATAATGGTAAAGTGAGGGAATTAATGGGTGTTCAAGTCCTAAGTTTCCCAAAATTAAAAGTGATACCCATTCAGGATCCAGTGGACAGAGACTATCCTTCTACCAAAAATCAGTCTATTCTTACTTGAAATCATTAATTTATAGAGAGAGTACTTAGGGAAGAGTTAGGAACTATCCCTTCAGGCAGGCTAAAGAGTACACTTAGAATGGAAATATTTATCTACCTATATCATATATATGATTTTTTTGAGGAAAGATCAGAAAAAGGGAGAGCTCCATAGAAAAAGCATATCATACTAAACAGAAGTTGATGGTGATGAATTTGTAAAGTATAATACAATTTTTAAATTTTTCTGGATACTAATCAGTGACGATTAAACCCTTTTTAATAAAATAAATCATAGTGTACTGGTGTACTTTAAAATACTTGTAGTGCTATCCAGCTTATGCAAGTATACCTTCTAGAATCAAATTTTACCACAAGTGAGAAACACATAGGGGGTCATTGGTTTTCAAACCCTGTCATTTTGAGTTCTAAGACTCTATGCAGTGGCTGCAGGTAGACCATGGACCTGTCGACCATCCCTTCAGCCTGAATAGCTCTGCTTTCATTGATTCTACATTATAGGTTCCTTGAAATATTTTATTTGTTAAAAAGCTTCCAATGATTAAAAATCAAGTTTGAAAACGTGAAATTACTGAGGCCCCAAGAGGGTCATATGTGTGAAGTCAAGACTCAATGAGACCCAAATCTACAGAGCCCCATACTGTGCCTGGCAAAATTCGTCCACAAATATTACTGTTCTCATAGTCATGACATGGGCAGTGCTATTTTAGGCCTCATGCTTAATAGTAGGAAGATAAATTGATACCAACAGGATAGATACTGGTTCTCAAACTTTGGATATCATTAGAATCACTTGAATTGCCAGGCTGCACACCCAAAATTACTGATAGAGCAAGTCTGAGGCCTGGAAATTTACATTTCTATCCAGTTTCTAGATGATGTTGCTGCTACCTGTGTGTTGGTCACCTTCTAAGGACTCTTGTACTAAGAAATCTGGGCACAGACTGTGTTTGTAAAGCCACAGTGTTACACCTGGGATTCACCTCAGTGCCTCCAACAGGTTATGCCTTCTCTCACCGACTCTCAAGTCATATTTGCTGCTGATGTACACAGGTCTCACCCTACAGCTTCTCCAACGTCACCCCAACCCTTACATCTGGAGAAGACTCAGTCCTACCCCACGGGCCACTACATCTACTTACGGCGCTTCGTACCATCGCCGTTCTTTGTGCTGTCCGAAACTTGCTGCTTCCTGATGCTGTCTTCGTCTGCCTTCCTGTCTCTTCCTGGGCAAGCACAGATCCGGGCCTCGAAGCAACGGCGGCCCAGGACCTGCCCACTAGGAATCAGAGAAGAGAAGAGGAAGGGGTTAAAGTCAGAGAATTTAAAGGCCTCCTAGAGTCCTCCCATTTCTGTCCCCACTGCACATGGGCACCCTCACCACCCGTTCCGCGTGGCTGCTCTGAGGAAGGACCCGGAGCACTTGGCAGAACACGAAAGTGCTTCCATGCCACAAGCAATATTAGTAAATAACATTCCATTTGTTCTGCAAAGAACCTCCAAGCCATTAGCAGAACAGCTGTATTTAGCTACATATTTTGAAGGAAACTTGAGTTAAGCCAGTGGATGTCTTAGGATAAAATCCCCTTAGGCAGCCCAGACTTACTCAAAGAAACTGTTAAATGCCTTGGGGCCACATGAAAACAAACACTGTCTAATCAAAAACAATTCCAGTCAAATGTCAAAAATTCAGGTATAAAGCAACTTATACACCTTCCCAGCTTTTCTTTCCCTTCTACTTTTACCCACCCCTCTTCTGTCTTCACCTTCTGTGATCTTTTATAGTTAGTGTTTACAGCAAGAATCTAAAGCACAAAGGACAAAATCAAGGGCAGCTCTCCACTGTGCATGCAAAGTTAATCATAAAACAGACAATTTCACTCTATCCTCTGCCTGTGATCATTTGTAGAATGACAGCTCTACACATGCCACTTACTCTCTGGTTTCTAGAGTAACAATGATTAAAATTGGACGGCGGTTCATCCCTCCAACACAACTGCTGTTACACATGAAATTGTATAAGACTGTCGTGAATTCAGTGCCAACCTGAGAACAGGAGAAAAAAAAAATCTGTATTAATGATAGTTGGAACTGATGTTCTTCTTTCTCAGGTTTTCCCTTTCTTGAAAGAACTCCATTTCTAAAGAAGGGAGAAGCTTCCTCCTAGGAAGGAAAACTCTGAAATCCATTGTAAATTCCTCTAGTCTTTGCCTTCTGGAAAGCTTCAAGCTAATGTTGGCAACATTGGACAAGACTTAGGTAAGATAAGCTTTAACAGTTCTTTGATCTTTAATCCCATTCATATACAAACAGAACCAAATCACCCAATTCAAATAGGCTATACCCAATACATTAATATCCCTGAAAGGGGAGAGCTAAAAAAAAAAAATCACCCCAAAGAGCAGCACTGCTCCAAGGATATTTTTCTTAAAAAACAATATGACACAGATTTGATTATACAGTTCCATAACTAAGAACCCTGGAGCTTTAAAGTTCCTCCAAATTAAATAAAATAGTCTGAAGTGTCTAAAGTGCTCATTCACGGTTAAGGCAACAGAAGCCCAGAATAGAGAATCATATGCCAAAGATCCTCACAGCAAACCAAAGAACTTTAGTCTAGTTCCTCCTGTTGCTTTCCACTCCACTACTCTGCTCTACACAACAGATTGATAAACTTGCCCTTCCGTGAGTTGAATTTCAGCTAAGAGATTCCTTTTAGGGAGTCTCATTTATATACTAGTGTAAGAATACTTACATTCATTACTGGGGCATGTCCACTACCAATTGCCAGTTGGATAAAATAATATCATTTGTAAACCCATTTTCCAGTTCAATCGTTATCTGGATGGGAACATGAATGAGAACATGGGTATGGAGCCATGTTCCCAAGTTAATTCAGTACGTACTTAGGAGTTATGAAGGGGAGGCACATGGAAAAGAGAGACAGAAGGAATACAAAAAGTTGCATATTTGATGATAAATAAGGACTAAGAAAATGATAAGTGCCAGAAATACTCTGTCACCAAAACTAACACTTCAGAACTACCTCAGTCAGTTGGTTAATCATTTTTTCTTTTCTTTTTTACCTGGGGTGGTTCATAAGGTACCAGTACACTCTGTCTTCCTGTGATGGGGTCTTCTACATATTGGGCATGGCTGTTCCCTTCCACTCGAATCAAATGACTAGGAGGGGCAATCTGTCCTGCAGAACAACAAAAGACAAAACAGTTAGTTTGCTTACTCTCACAGAAAGAAGACAAAATGAAACCACATGGATAGCATTCTGGTGGCCAAAACAAAGAGGAAAAATATATGCTTGAAAAAAATATATGCAGGTGGATATCTCAATCTTGATGGTAGAAGGAAGGGCTGTAATGCTCTTCTCCAACTGAGGGAACAGTCCTTGCTTTGAAGTTTAAGGTTAACTATTCAAACTGTTATGAAATCGTATGACCACATCAATTACCTCATCCATGGAGAAGATTTTGCCATATTCCATTGAAAATGAAAGAAAACCAAGCAATGCTATCCCGAAGTCTGAATAGCAAAGATACTAAGTAAGAGGACTGGAGATATAGGTCAGTGGTAGAGCATCTACTTGGTATATGCAAGGCCCAGAGTTTAATTTCCAGCATGGCCAAGAAATCAAACAAAAAAACTAAATAAGAAGCAGAAGATTGCAAGGACACACATGACCTTCACTTTGCTTATTCCTTTCTCCTTTTCCATCTTAGACCTTGCTTTGGTTAAAAAGATAAGAAACTTGCTGGAAAGACTGTGTTGAAAGAGTCCCAGGTTGGAGACAAGAAAAGGCAAGCAAGTTTTAAAAGGAGCCAAGGCAAAGTCTTACAAAATTGTAATAGTTGGCAGGGCTCCAAAAGAAAGAAACTGCTCCAAGAATTAGCAGCTATAAAGCTGTTCTTACTTCTGCCTGTGTAGTTCTGTTATATGAAAATCACTGAATAAAAGTAAAAAGCTAAGTCTATCAAGATGTGCTCTTCAGCATCATCTATCTTGATCCAAACAAAACAACTATTATGTGAAAAAATTGAAAAATTTTTTTTAAAATCGTCTTTTTGATGGAACACAAGCATTTAGGTAAACTGATAATGAAGCCTATGTACATGGAATGTTCTTTATGCAAATTGTTAAGCAAAATGTAAAATGTGAAGGTGTGGCTAAGGCAGCCATGTGGGCAAGAACTAGGAACTAATGTGTGAAGAAGAGTTGTGTGAAAGAGAATTTGGGGTTTATTTTCTTCTTTTATATTTATCCATTCTCTTTCTTCCTTTAGCATTTTCCTCTATACTCAGATACACCTGCTCTATATTGACATATTCTAACCACCTACCAATATTGGTTTCTAATATTTTTCCATGAAGTATCCCAACTCCCAACCCCTTCTGTACCATCAGCAGGCTTTGATGATTCGTTATGTTTTCTCCTGTTTTTCTTTTCTACTTCTCTAATAAGTTTCCCATAAATCAGATCCAAGGGAACCCTTAGAGGTTCTACAAAGCTGTTGTGCTCAGAAGATGGGTGTGGTGCATATATGGACATAGGGCTTCAGTGAAGTCCTCCAGAAACTTGTGCTTGACTCCTGGTCCTCCATCTGATTACCCCATCTTAGGTTCTGGATCTTCCGTTTCCTCTCCTTACTCCTCTTACCTATTATTTTCCTTCTCATTTCTTTTTCTTCCCCATTTTCTCTTTAATATTGTTCATTATTTCTCCCCCCGCCCCCCGCTGCCCCCTCCTGCCCTTCCAGCTCTCCACTCATCTAGACTTGAAAAGCACAAACATTAAAGAACACTATAGCCTGGGCCAAGCAGAATAACTATCAGACTGTTCTGCTTACACCCTCTCATAAAACAAAAACAGCAAGAAAAACAAAGCAGAATAAAATGAAACAAAAGGAAGGAAGCAGTAAGGAGCAGAGAGACCAGTCTAGGTCATTCAGTAACCACTAATATTAAATTAAATAGTTTAAACACTGTAAAAACCACATTTTTGTTTTGTTTTGTTTTGTTTTTTGTTACTGGGGATTGAACTCAGGGCACTGGGCCACTGAACCACATCCCCAGCCCTACTTTGTATTTTGTTTAGAGAAAGTGTCTGAGATGCTTAGTGCCTCGCTTTTGCTGAGATTGGCTTTGAACTCTTGATTCTCACTGCTCAGCCACCCAAGCTGCTGGGATTTCAGGTGTGCACCACCACACCTGGCAAGACCACAAATTTATTTGTCATTATACTCAGATACTCAATCAAAAAGGAGGCTGAGCTGACATTGGATTGCAGAAGCCTGAACCAGGTAGAGAGGAACCAAATAAAAGGCTCCCAGGATCTTTACCTTTAAGGAGCTCATTTACAGAGACACAGATTCTAATCGCCCTTACCCTCATTGAATTCACGGCTCAGCTCATGGTTGGGGCAACGCTTCACCACTTCAGTGACGTGTTCGGCTTTCTTGTAGACAGGCATGGCACGGATGACAGCGCCCTGAGGAGGTGGGGTCATCACCTTGATCTGGATGGGGCATGTCTTTGCTATTTGGCAGTACAGTTTCTTCAGCTCGGTGGAATACTGCTTGGAGATGGGGCCAGAGGTGCAGGGAAGGAGAGAGCCAACAGGAGATATTGTTACATTCCAAATCACAACAGTCAAAGCATGCCCACTTTTTATAGGCTTTATAACTGCATATTACTGTTACAATATACATGATATTTGGCAATCGTATTAGAGGAAGTTATATTCATTAACCAAATTAAAACTTTTTTTTACTCTGTAAACAAAATATTATGTTGCTAAAGGTAGCACATTTGTGCCATTATTTCCTACTATACTGTCTTTAGAATGAAGAAATTTAGGTTCAGAGGAGTTAAAAAAAATAATGCCATGAGTAACTTCACTGCTTACCAGAGAATGAACAGAAATATAATACTTTCATATGCAGAGTGATACTGACCAACAAAACTATAAAGATAGCTTTGTGCTTAATAAATTATAATTAATTCTGCCCTTATAACTCTAGAGATATTCACAGGAATTGGTGTTTGTAGAATGCTTTTTTAAGACAGAATATCTGGAAGAGAATGAAGGTAATTTATCTGATGTCAAGCAGCTAGAATACTGTTAAGCATGAGCATAATGCAAACTATTGCACTGATCTTCTGATGTCATAAGCAAAAGAGAACGCAAGAGCTGGGAGAAGGCTTTTGTTTCTATGCTCCTCAAAATGACAGGCATAGTGTAACACAGCTGATCACAGCAATGAAAGGAGCCAGACGTAGCTCTTTTCCCTCACAGTGATTGAAGTTTCCTCCCCATTCTTCCTTCTTCAAGGAAAGGAAGTTCAGTGGAGGTTAGTTAGTTGGAAAACTAAAAAAAAAAAAAAAAAAAAAAAAAAAAAAAAAAAAAGAGTGAAGAAAGCATGAGACCTAGAACAAGGACAGCATGAGTCCCATCCTGCGTCCTGCACTGCTACCTTTTCTACTCTCTGAGACAGAATGAAAGCCTTCATGCTAATCTTTCACTGTACTAAACCTTGCTCTCTGGGTCTTCATTCTGACTCACTCAGATGTTGGGATAAAACCACCCAGGCACTGGAAATACTGGCCAAAAGTGGGGCACCTAGTAACATGTAACCAAACAAAGGGTAAACACACTTACAAGTTGCTGTCATCAGTCGGCAGCAACATCCTTCCAGGGGAGGGACACAGGAGAGCAGCAGCCAGAGTGGCAAAAAGATTCGTTATTGATAGTCTCACCCTAACTCACCCTAACTCAACCTGTAGGCAAACAGCCTAGCAAAGAGCACATTTTAAATGATCAATTTATCTCTTCCTTTTGAAATATAATGTTTATTTAAACAATATTTCTTTTTCTCTCAACCATTTCAGGCATATGAATTTTTCAGTTAAAGACTTCCTAGTGCTAGAAGAGTATTGTGAAATCAGTCCCCCATGCCTACAGGCTAAGGATTAAATGCAGCAAAAGAGTTTTACATAGCTGGGAGATACAGGAAACATTCCAAAAAAAAAAAAAAAATCAACCACAAAAATAAAATTCTACTTGGGAGAGACACTGAATAAAATGTAGATATATGTGTTTTGCCCTTGTGTTTTCAAATCATTACAAAGACATTGTTTTCAGACATATTAAGAGTTCACTTTTATGAAGAAGTCTAAGGCAGTAAGTTTCAGACGTATTAAGAGTTCACTTTTATGGAGAAGTCTAAGGCAGTAAGTACATCCATCAGCATTTCAGTTAGGAGATAAAAGATACATAATTCTAACTATGAGTTTTTATCAAATGAACCTAACAAAAAATGACTGAAAAATCAGTCTGACAGCTATCACCTGAAGGCAAATATGGCATTCTTTCAAGTATGTAAAGATTGCAAAAAAAGAGTAATGTTCAGAGTAGGACAGTTTCTTAGGAGAAACATTCCATAGCAATAATTAATATACTATAAATCATATTTGACAGTCTAAAGTACAGAAGTACCAAGAATAAGGTTAGGTATCATCAAACACAAATCCTTGCTCACTCTCAGGGTAATGGTAATATAAGTTAGGTAATCTAAGTTATAAGTTAACTACCAATAATAGATTCACTAATTATTGAGTTCTGTTATTAGAAATTCAATACTCACAACTGCACTACAAGGAACATATTATAGGTATACAATGACTTAGTTGAAACCCTTGGGGCCAGAAATTTCAGAATTCAGAATTGCTTAGCAGTTAGAAGGGGAGTAAAGTTCATATATCAAATATGATAAATACCTCCATCAGCAATTAAAGCAGTACTCCATCATACCCAACATTAACATTTCTGTAAGATTCATAAATATTCACTTAGAGAGGGAAACCACGATAAAGCCTCACCGTTCAGGCTAGATTTCACTACCAAATCACAATGCCACAAAGTCAGAAAATTAAAACAAAACAATTTTGAGTTTTCAAAGCTCTTTGAATTTCAGAATTGCAGATAACAGATAATGAACCTGTATTTTATCTCCATTCTATAGATAAGAAAATCAAGGCATAGAGAAGACATGCCTGAGGTCACAAAGAAGATCTACTCTGTCCTTGTCATGTAACAACAGTAGGTTACCTCTCTATTCTTTCAGGTCAGCAGTACAAATTTTTGTACTTGTACATTTTTTCTAATTTACAACATTGTGGCTCTTCGAAAACTGAACTTCAAACATATACAATCTTCTCTAATGTTAAAATGGAGCTTAAAAGTATTCCACTGAACATCAATAATTTTGCTCTCTTTCTCAGTAAAATGTTTGCTTGTTTAATTTCAGGAAGAGGAAGCAAGTAACACAATTGAAAAAAACCTGGGCCGGGTGGAAGTCTACCTGGGCTCTAGTGACTTCTAGTATGACTCTGGGGAATTTGAGATTAAGAGCCTCCTTTTAGCAAGATTTAGTAAGAACTTTATAAGGTATCCCCATCCCTCCAAACTCCTTCTCCTCTACTTTCCATTGCTTGTACTACCTCTACAAATTTTTATCGCAAGCTTTTTAAACATATCATACGTTTGCCACCCACAACTCAAGTGTGCCACCCTGTAGAATATTCCTGTTTTCCCTCAGTTCTCTATCCATGTCAGGGCAATGTAGATATTAAACCTAGTGAGGAATGCATCTCATGCTGCAGACCATATTTTCCAATGTTAGTGATGAGGGTTTCATATTTGAATAAATCAAAATATCTGACCAGGGCCAAGATGCCTTAAGTGTGCTGCTATTTACTAAACTAGAGGGAGTGAAGTGAACTGCCAGGATCTGTTCTTTACAAAGTCGAGTCTCTGCCCCTCAATTTGCTTTTTGTGGCAAGGTGGTTTTGTGATGACATTTTACATTTTTTCCAGTATGAAATTCAGTCTCCTTGACCTATGCTATATTAATAACTCCTTAGACTTGGGTCATATCATTTATTCCTTAACAAAAGTCTTTTATATCTTTTCTAATTTTCTAGGCTTCCTTGAGATTACAAAAACTGGAAATTGATTTACATCAAAATTTTTAAATGCTTTGTTGAGTCACGTTGACAAAAACTGTGAATTAGAACACCTATGAATTCTTTTAATATCTGTCTTTCTCTCTGGGATTTCTAAAACTCATCTCAAAATTGCTTCCTAAGATTGACCTGAGATCCTTTATTTCTAAAGCCTCATTTGCTTTCTTGCATGGGGATTTTGTTTTAATCAACTTTACTGATGTATAAATTTCCTGTAAAAACACCAATTTTTAACTATATAAGTTGATGACTTTGGACAAAAGTGCACAATTGTAGAATAACCACCACAATCAAGATACACAATGCTTCCACTCCCTCTCAAATTATCCTTGCCTCTTTGCTGGTAATCCTTCTTCAACCCCTGTGCCTGCTTTCTCAAACCATACTTTTACTTTTTCTAAAATATTCTATAATTGGAATAATACAGTATATAATCTTATGTGATGATACTTTTGAGATTTGTCCATGGTTTTGCATATATCATCATTCTGTTTTATCTGAGCAGAAATCTGTTAGTCTGCAATTTACAAATTATTTTTAGTCTGAATAAAACTATTATGAACAGGCATGCACAAATCTTTCAAAAGACATGTATTTTCATTTTTCTTGAATAAGTACCTAGATGTATGATTTTTGGGTAAGTGTATACTTAACTTTATGAGAAATTTCTGAAATGTTTTAATGTTTTACAAAGAGGCTATGCCATTCTACATTGCTGGGTTTCAAAGTCTTGCCAACATATGGTTGTGTGTGTTTTAATTCAGACCATTTTAATATGTATATAGCAGATTTCATTTGGGCTTAAATTAACTTTTCCATGATGATTATTATGTTGAGCATCTCTTCATGTACTTGTTTCATTTATCATTACATAAAATAAAAATAAACTTATATTCGTTTTATGTAAGTTTAGATATTCATTTTATATTCTTTTTAAGAGTAGCCAAATATTTTATACATTTTAGTTTTTTTTTTTTTTTGGAGGGCAGGGACGGGGGAGGTACCAGGGATTGAATTCAAGGGCACTCCACCACTCAGCCACATCCCCAGCCCTACTTTGTATTTTATTTAGAGACAGGTCTCACTGAGTTGCTTAGTGTCTCACTTTTGGTGAGGCTGGTTTTCAATTCGTGATCCTCCTGCCTCAGCCTCCTGAGATGCAGGGATTATAGGCACATACCATTGTACCCAGCTTAAAAATAGAACTCTTTTTAAATTGAATTTCTAGTTGTTCATTTCTAGTATATAAAAATATGGCTGCTTTTTATATTTGTAGCATGTATTCTGTTACTTTGACAAGTGTATTTATTTGTTCTAATGGCTTCATGTAGATAGATGCCTTATGATTTTCTACACATCAACTGCAAATAGTTTTACTTCTTTCAAATCTATGTGCCTTTTAATTTTAATTCTTACCTCACTGCATGAATTGATCAAGGGTTCAATATGCTATAGTTTCTTTTTTCAAATTAGAATCATAGATCATTGATTTCAGTTGGTCTTGTTTTTTTAATGTAAACATTTGATTCTACAAAGTTCCTTCTAAGCACACTTTAGCTATATCCATAAAATTTTGATAGATCTAAATTTAAATATTGAGGAGCATATGAATCATTCCTTTTGGGTATTCTTTTAATTCCCTCTCATATCCAATATAATAAGTGACAATATTTAACATTTATGGAGAAAAATAATTCTCTATATCTCATGCTTGTACCATAGGTCCATTTCTAACATATTTATTTCCCCTTTGATTTTCCTTTATCATTTAATACAGATTTTTTCATTGCTATCCCTAGGGTTCTTATATCTCTAGGTAGGTTTCTACTGCACACAAGCATTAAGTAAAGTATTCAGTTAATTTTATAACTGAAAAATTTATATAATTTTCATATAAATTCAGTTAATTTATATATAATTTTATACAAAGACAGAATATTTTAAATCTAAGAAATACTTTGTTTTCACAAGCCCATTATATTGCATTTCCAATAGCTCTTTGGATGGATATTAAACACTTCAAACCATAACATTATCACTATGAGAAAAGTTATGAAGGTTTAAAGACTTTTATTAACCTCTTTCCAACTTCTATTTCTACATATTATATGGTTTTTTTGAAAAGTATAACAATGTGCACATAGAAACTCTGGCAAAAAAAATTATATTCACTAACCTATAGCTATATAACATTATCATTTTGAACTTTTCTCTGTCTACTCAAACATATATACACACAACACCCTTATGTAAACTGAGGGCATAAGATAAAAAATTGAGTATTCTTCATTTAACATAAGGTGACTATGTTATAGTTTAAAAATACAATATTAAGGGGTTGATATTAAAGTATTTAATCATATAATTCTTACATAATATACCAGTTTAAAAATAATACCAGTCAGGACATAAATCTTTGGTACATAAATAAGTTTTAGTTAGATCTCTTGAAACGGTAATTAACAAAAATAAAACAACAAAACAAAAACAGTGTTGCAGAAAAGTCCAATCTGAATTTTTTCCATAAAACTGCTTGTTCTGCTGTCATGTATATCTAATTAGAACAAATTAAAAAGATACATAAAAAGAAGATGACTTATGAAGCAAAGACGGACATAGGAAAGCTCCTAGCAAATAATCCAAGTGAAAGATGAAAGAGACTTCTGATGGAGTGGAGGTGGTGAGAAGTACCTGGTTTCTAGGTATATTTTCACCAGATTTGCTGATGGATAGGTTGGGGTGGGAAAGAAAGGGAAGACAATGTATTCAACTAAAGCAGGGAAGAAAACTGTCATAGTAGCAGTGATATTTAAACTAGGCCTTACAAGACAAGTTATCATTCATCACTGGATTATGTACCCCAAGAAGGGGAGGTTGGAAGAACTAAGAGGCAGGCAGCAGGCTTTCTATGAGCAAAGCACATTGTGAGTGAAAGCAAAGGGATATTTATTGTGGGAAGTATCAGTGGGCTGGGGAAGGAGACTAAGAAGCAAAGCAGACAGCAATGAGATTAAGGAAGGAAAGTAGGACCAGATTCTGAGGAGCAATGAATATCTTGAGAAACTATCAAAGAAGAATCAGTGAACACTGTAAGGTGGGAGAAAGAATGAATCATAATATTATTAAGAAATACAAAGCTGAAGCAAAGAAGAAGCAGGGAGACCCAACAGAAATTACTCAAGCAAGAAATCTGCCTAGATTGTTGAAAAAGAATGAAAACGTAGAGAAATGAGAGTACACTTTCTACCTCAAATTCAGTGTTCTTGTTATCATAAAAGATGTGCATGCATGCACCAAAACACACCAAGAAACATTGTTATTTAAAGCAAAATTTGCTTACAAAAACAATGCCAGTTATTTACTTAACTATTCTCTGAAATCAAAGTGGAATGAGTGAGTTAGTTTTAACATAGGGCTCCTAGTATTCAACAGTCAGCTAAGACCTGGCTTAGTCAATGGACTCACTAACAAATACAGAAGAGAGTTTTAATTCTGGACAAATAAAATAACATAAGGTAATCCTGTAATTAATAGATTAGTTTCCTTGTGAAGGAGGAAAGGGCTCAGTTCTCAAAGCCAGGAAAGCGACTGTTACCATATTCTATAACTGGGGGCAACACTTACTAGAATAGGAGTCAAAAGACCAGATATAAATCTGCCTCTTCTATTTATTCCCTGTGTCTTTATGCTGTCACTTTGCTTTTGACACATAGGAAAAATGTATGATATGTATCTCTTAAAGTGGAAGAAAAAAGTAATGGATATGAAAATCCTTAGTCAACTATTATCATAGAAGCCTCATCCTTTATAAGATCCTCCACACAGAATGTTTAATGTAGCTTAAGTAATTTTGAGACTATTATGCAAACTTCATTTCCACTTAAAGAGAATGTGGTTGTTACCAAATAACAAAAGTCTGCTGAAGTCTGAATATTAACCATTAATGATTAATCATGACTGCATTTATCTGTTTATCCACTAGCAGTCACCAAATTCTGAATCATGTCAAAGAATGAGATTCATTTTTTTGAAAAATGAATTAACTTGGTTTATCCACTTCTACACTTTTTAATACACATCCATATATCTGTAAGCATATGCAATATAATTTTGTGCCTTTAATATGTACCTAAATTACATTTTTCTATATTTATCTTTAGCAATCTATTTTTGCTTCTCATGATTTCAAGATTTATCCATTTCATGTACACAGATACTTTTCATTTATACTAATAGCTGAAAGGAGGGAGGCAAATGAAATAAGATGGCAAGGAACATTTTTCTTCACCTATACTTTATTTAATAAAAAGAGTTGAACCAAAACTACTAACAGTTTAGTATGCTAAATACTAACAGCTACTCAGGTAAATACTAAAGGATACTCAGTTAAACAGTTGATACTAACAGATACTACTTAGGTGTCTTCATTTACATGCATTTATTGTGTATATTTTAAATATTTCCTAATTTAAATTTTTAATGAATAAATTCAGCATGAGCAGCACCAACCTTTAAAACTGTTACAGACCTGTGATTTCAGAACACACAGAAGATGTTAGAATTCAGAAGGAACATGATAAAATATCTTGCCAAGTCTTACTCTCCCTCCAATTTTCAGATATACAGCTAAGACTCACAGAGGGGAAATGTGTTCATTAATTCAACAAATATTTATTGAGCTCATGCTTCATGCTAGGCTTTGTCATGGGTCCTAGGAAACCCTAGTGCTCTTTTTCCTAGAGAAGATGGTCTAAAGGAACACTGGTATTCAATCAATCATATCTAAAACTGTGATACAAGTTCTGTAGAAAAGGCAGAGACAGAGAAGGTGACAAAGGTCTATTTAATATAAGAGTCAAGAAGTCATCCCTGAAAAAAATGTTTTTTTTTTTTAAAACCTGCACCACTAAATCCAGGCAATGAGGGGATGGACTGAGACTTTCTTACTTCTGTAAAGGTAATGCTTCTGTACTCTATCATAATCTAATTACAGAGTTTCCATAGAAAACCAACCTGCATTTTAAACCAAGGCCTTGATTCTATGTTTCCATTATTGAGTCACCCTAATTCAAGGCTTTTTTAGTTGAAGATAACTTTGTTAAGATTTTCTTAAAAAGTGAAATCAGGAGAATTTGAGCTTCTGGATCATTTGGTTTAGGTACTTCATTTACGAAAGCTAAGCTCCAGAGAAGAGATGAGATATGCTTAAAAACACTCATCAGCCAAGACCACCCTGATGCATGACCAGTGTTCTTCCTTATGTACAATGTGGTCTTAACGTTCATAACACTGGGCTATGGTGGGCCTGGTATATTTGGTACCAGTGAATTTACACAAATACACAACTGGAAAAACACATGAAGAGACAAAAAGTGTCAATTTCATAGTTTATCTTTTTTAAAAATGTGATTACCAACTTCCTAAAGGATTATAAGGGTACTGCTTTTTGCCTCAGGGTCACATCCATTTTAGTTTAATAAATAAGTTTGTTTAGGAACATCTTTATTTATATGTGGTGCTGAGGATGGAACCCAGGCCACAGCATGCCAGGCGAGCTCAATACCGCTTGAGCCACACAACCAGCCCCAGGTTCCACTAATCTTTTTTACATACTTAGTTAAGACACCAGGTGCAGCTGTGGCTCTTTAAACCATGCACATCCTAATGTTAAATTAGAAATAAAATATTTTGATAAAGAAAAAAATAAAGAAAGCACATTTGAATGAATTTGCTTCCAAGGATGAGAGTGACTGACCTCTCCAAAGTAGTCCTGAACATCTGATAGCCACAGAGGCATTTCGGTCAACTCCCACAAGCCCCCTGAATCTTGAGCTAATTATTCATTGGTGCAAAAATGAGAAAGTTATAGTGTTTTAGTTTGAATAGTTCATGATTTTATGCAAACCATTTGAAGAACCCTGTTTCCAAGTTCACAACGCCCAAGTGAGTCTTTAAAATGAATGTAGAAATGAAAAAGACAGTAGAATAAATCTAACATAATTTTCCTATGAACATATATGAAAATACCTAAGGGAATCCCATCACAGTGACCACCCACAAGAATGGGGTGCTAATTAGAATAAGATATATCCTATGCTTGTATAATTTTATCAAAAGGGATCCTACTCTTATGTATAACTAAGAAGAATCAATAAATTTTTTTTAAATGAGGGGAAAAAAGAATATGAAAAACAAAGTTGTGACCATCTTTCTGATCTCTGATCAGATATAAATAAAAATAATAGGAATCAATATATTTTCTTATGTACATGTTGGCAAATTCAATATGTTGTTCATTCCAAGGAAGTGCTAACCCATGATAAGACTGAAGAACCTAATTATTTGTTGCACTCAATCAAATTTCCTCATAGAAGACATGACAGTTTTGAACATCAGCATGAACAAAATATTTCTTTAATGCCATGGAAGAGAAGTGCCTGAAAACTAACAAATGAACTCAACTCTTTCTTGTTATCCAATATCCCTGACAAAATGGAAAAGCAATCTCTGCCTACATTTTGTTTTGTTTTGCAAAGGAGGGGAGGAGGTTTGGCATACTAAGGGGTGAGCTGCTTAAAGCCAAATATCATGTTCAAATAAAAATAATTCCAGGGGATTTTGGAAAACAAGAGCAAATTCTGCTCCTTTACTAATAATATGTTGCAAAGAGAAGGAAGGGGGGGGGAAAGCATTCCTGTGATTAGGACACCACCGTCACCACCTGCCTCAGTGACATACTATATTACACACTCCTGGCTGCCAGACTAGTAATTCAGTACAACAATTCATAGAGATGCCAGCTGATATCAGCACACACCTGCATAATTTTTGAACAGCTCCCTTTCCTGAAGGTACAAGCAAGACCTCCCTCCCCACTACATTAAAACACATGCACACACACACACACACACACACACACACACACAACTTTACTTCTTTAAACTTATTCCAGAAAAAGTGCCAATATTGTATATAAATTTCAAACTAAATATGGATAAAATGAACTCCCAGGGAATGAATAAATCAATAATTATATAAATCATCTTGTAACTCTACACTTCTTTATGGGAAGCAATAATTTAGGCCAGTGCCAAAGCCTGATACTACAATTCCAGATTGATCCGAATGTGACATTCTATTAGACTAAAAGGAAAAGTTTTAATAAAATGTACATTGTGTCTATTGAGTGAACCCACTAAAAAAAAATTAGAGTTAGCTTATAAAACCAAATGCAGTTGTGACTCATGAACACATAGGGAAAATTACCTATCCATAGAGAATGGCTGGTCTGAAGAAAAAAGAAAAAAATCTAGATGTGCTTAAATACATCAATAAACATATTAGTCTCATTTTCTTTCTGGCTTTCTGAATGAATCTGAGCTCATTTAAAATAGAAAATAAGGGCTGGGGTTGTGGATCAGCGGTAGAGTGCTCACTCAGCACAAGTGGGGCCCTGGGTTCGATCCTCAGCACCACATAAAAAATAAATGAATGAAATAAAGGTATTGTGTCCAAATACTACTAAAAAATAAATATTTTTTTAAAAATAGGAAAGAAAAAATTAACAAGATTTGCCAATAATCTTAAAGATAACTACCATTCACTAACAGAAAATTCTGGATGTACTTCTAATTTGTGGTTCCTATTTTAAGAGAGTTCAAAAGAATGCAGGAAGTAAAGTGTGGTCTGTAATACTTTAAATAATCTAAAGTACATGGCAAAAATGTCAAGCCCAAAAGCTGTCATGACATTTCCATGAATCTCAGTTTAGCAATTATCAAGTACAAAGCCTGTCCTAATGGATGTTAGTGTTATACTAAAACATTCACAGATTTGTTTTTCCTTTTCTAAACTGTTTTCCCAGGAAATGCCAAATTAAAATTTCCCTTTCTAAAGGTATGAGGATAGTAAAGTCAATAATTGTAATTGGTAGAGGAGGCCTTGGAAAACTAGCCCCAAACATCTAATTCATTAAAATACAGAAAGAGTCCTATTCAGAAAGAGGTAGACACAGCTGCTATTTGGTCTGCTTCTAACATATTAAATAACCATCCCATTGAATTGTATTGGGATGATTATATACCAAACTCTGGATTTGTTCTCTACAAATAAACATACTTGAGAAACACTACAAATTTTGCATATAGAAAAATATACTTTTTAAATTTTAATGATTAAAAATTGCTCACTTCAAAGTTTAAGCATATCCACTCTAAACAAACTTCAGGTAAATACTCTGTAATGGACCGTATACCTAAATACCAGAAACTGAAAAGGGGGGAAGGAAGGAGTATATGTGATTTGGGAATGGGGCAAGACTTTCTTTTAACAAGCCAGACTTAAGAGGTTGGGTTAAAAAAGCAAAATATTATTCAAGAGGCAACTGATTTTCCTTCCTGTGACTAAGACCATGGTTTTATCATCCTATTTCTTTTTTGTTTGTTTGTTTTAATTAGTTACACATGACAGTACAATGATCTTGACATATCATACATTTGAATCAGATGGGATATAATTTCTCATTTTTCTGAGTGTACAGGTTGTAGAATCACATTGGTCACAGCAATAATACCCTATTTCTAAACTGCATGTAGTTAACTGGGCAGTAATAGCTTGGTGAATTAGGAACAGGAAGTCAAGGAGACAGGACTCTAGTCCTCAATCTGTCCATGAATTGCTGCACCTTCATGGGCAAACCATGTCCCCTCTTGAGTCCCAGCTCGCTGATTCATATACCATGCATTCCACCTCAGACTCTATCTATGTCAAATGAACTTGCAAACAGGTCCCAGGCCACCATATCCTTTTGGATCTCTAGTAAGAATCAAGCAGAAGCAGATCCCAAAACTGGCCCCAGAATCATCTGGCAAGGTATTCTCCTCCCCACCTCCCTTCCTGCCACAGCCGTCTAGCTGCCAGACATGTACGAATTGTGCTCTTCATAGTTTAAAAAAAAATCCTTCCTCCAAGCACTTTTCCTGACAGCCCCAGCCAAAGGGCCGCCTGTTGCCACCTGTCAGTTGTGGGGATTAATTACCTGAGCTGAGGCTGGGAGCGGCACATTCTTCCTGAGGCCTCACCCACAGATGTTGACATCAAGCAGGTGGGCTGTCTGCTACCCGCTCACTATGAAGACCAGCGGATGGGGCCTGGCAGGTGGGGGTTCCAAGGGACACTTTCATTGTACCATAAAGCAGCACAACCTCTGTGGTTGAGGAATGTGCACTGGGGCCTCTTCCGGGGACCACAGCCAGTTCTGTGGCTGGCCCTGGGCATCAGCTGAGGAGGCAGCTTGGGCCTCCCTGTGGGAGGGCAGCATGCTGGCACCAACCTTGGGAATGGGTAGGGGTGGAGTCTGTAAGCCTCATTCTAGTTGCCTGAGGTTATGAATTTGGTAAGCCAGTTTAAAAAAAAATGTGACAGACTTGATTGGTAATTTTGCAACTTTATCTCCCCAGGAGAGTAAAAGGACCTTTCATGTAAAGTCTCCTGTCACTGCCACCCCTGTTAACCCTGCCTGACCAGTAATATCATTCAGTTACCTCCACAAAGTAGACCCTGGAAGGCATTTTTCAGAGGGAACTGGTATACAGACAGTGCTCAGTAAATGTTAGCTTACCTTCACGTGTCTCCTACAGTCATATCAATATGAGACTAAGGTCAGAGTGAGATGACTGCTGTTTTGTGCATGTAAAACAGAAAGAGTTTGAAGCAACCCTCCAATAAATGGTACAGTGAATTGATCTAGAGGTAGTTGTCTTCTCAGTGCTGATCAAACACCTTCACAACACTTTCCTTACTATCTGACGCACATGGGCTCCCTGTCCCTATGGAAACAAACTTGGGAAGACACAAATATCAGTTGAATAAAAACTCTTTTAGCAGGAATCCTGGTAGAATAAAGGACTTTTACTCCTCACCTTCATAGTACATATTTATTTTTATTAAATAAGACCCAAGGAAAAGATTCCACCAGGAGTTAGTAGGAAGATAGAACTGTGACTTCTAATTTCTAATCCTGCCATCATTTCACTGTAAATGTATCTGGACTTCTGCTCTTCAAAGAGATGCTATCTGGGGGACATGGTTGATAGGCAGATAAGAGAGCTTTTGGGATGGATGTGTGTGCTTCTCTCTTTCTCGTAGCAGCAGACAGTATATGCCAACCCTCCAGCTACCCTTCCACTGTGGAAGCAGCATTCCAACTAGGGGAACTGCTATGCATTTTAGTAATCATTTGCCCTGAAGGTAGAGAAACTGTCATCTCTCCCCCTCAGGGTGACTCACTGTTCCCAAGAGTCTGCAAAAATCATAGGCTACTACAACTACTGTTTCTGTTCCTTCCGGGCCCAAACTTGTAGCTCCTGTTCCTTCCTCAGCCTCACCTTGGCATACCAAGAAGACAGCCTTTGGTTACAAAGGCAAGAGCTCTGCTCAGAGTTCAGGTCACTCACTGCCCATAGGGATATGTCTTACCCTCTGGTTTAAGATGAAGCCTTGCACTCAAACTAGTTGGAGTCCCTGTGCCGTCATTTCCCCTATAGCCATACTTCTTCAACCTCCAGATGCTAGAGATGAAGGTTACTGTCTATACTTCCACACACTCTTTCACTCTCTTATAAAATGACTCATGGTAAATAACTCTTCAGTCTCTAGTCCCTAAAGAGGGCCACACGATTCCTGATAGAAATATTCAGAAATCATTCATTGCTGAAGGCATTTACAGCCTTATTCCTATATAATGGCCCATACATGCTTGGCAAGATAACAAAAAACACACATGCTTTTTTCTTGTAGATCTGTCACAATATTGTTTTGTATGTTAATTCTCAAAGTGAGCCCTCAGCTCAAATAATGTAGTTTATTTTGTATCTGTGAGGCACTTTTTATGGGAAGGCTAGGTAGGCCTAAAGAAGAAATGAAACAGTGTATATTGACAGTGTTGAAGATAACAGCATCTATTGATTTCCATAAATTACACTATAACTCACCAATATGTAGCACCCTTAATAATTATAGAGCATTTTCATATATCCCATTCATTTAATTCTCAGCTACTCTGAGAAAATCATCTTCTTTTTTTTTCAACAAAGAATCAAAACCAAAGGCTTAAGTAGGTATATTAGTTTGCTCACAATAACACAACGGTAGAAGACCAGTTTAAACCTCCAGTATAGGTTTTAAATTCAAATCCAGGCCCTTAATTGTACATATTTCCATACCATACATGCACATTATATGATGTTTTCCTGTGGGTGATGGAGTCCCTGCTGTGTTCGAGTTATTGTACTACATGTAAAGATGGCAAGAGGTGGGACCAAGTCTCTACCCTCCATTTGGAAAAGACCAACATACATATTTATTTTTAGAATATAAAATATAAATATAGAATTATGACACAGACAAAGCAGAGTTTGCATTTCAAAGTGCTTTCTAGATTTAAAACCCAAGATCATTGAGAAGACTTGAAAAACGTTTAACATTGCTCCTAGATGCTGGGCTTGCAAACACTACAATGAACATCTTCCAAGCCTTTACTGCATGTGTTCACCCTCCCCCATCTCTTCATCTCTGTCTCTTTCTTTCCTCATCCTTCCAACAAGTGTTCACAGGTAAGCTCTTTTTAAAACAACAATTGTTTAACAAAATTAGTCTGAATTTGGAGAAGAAAAAACAAGCAATTAATTCCTTAACTGTTTAGCTTACTAATTCAGGTTTTAATTCAGAAAATGAATTATGGATAGACATCTCATTTTTTAAGATTTTAATATGATAATAAAAACATTGATATCTGCACCCTTTCCCAAGTCTCAGCATCTCCCACCCCTAGGTGCATCCTCAAGTATTCTGTTTATAAGGAAAGATATAGAAAATAGGGATCATGTTTGATATATGAAATATAAAAAGCTAATCCCTATTGAATATGATGTACAGTATCCACACTTTGATAAGTTCTTTTATGTCTTAGGTGATCTTCATAGTTACCTGTGAGGTAGATGCATCAACTCTCATTTGCCAGTTATTTAAACTGAGAGGTCAATGGGTTAAAGAAGTTGTCCGAACTTTCGTAGCTACTGTGTGCCAGGGCAAGGCTCAAATCCAGTCTCTGGTTTACAATGTCCTTGTTCCTCACCTGTATAGGCAACAGCAGAGGGTACTGGGGAAGAAAATCCTCCTGCTGGCCTCAAGCCCCTATGTGAATTTCGCCAAGTGATGGGACTACTGAGCCTGAGTCTTAATCTCTAAGATGAAGATACTAGTATTAGCCACTACAAGCTTGTTGTGTCAGATGAGAGAAGTTCATGCCATCCTGATCTTACTTTGCTTAGTGTCAACGCCTGATGAATGGAGCTATCATGTTTGCATCACGTTGTTTAGTCTCAGTAATTATTCTCACTATGCATTTTTATTACCAGATCAGCTATTATTTTCAAAACAAACTTCTAGGTATCCTCCTTTACCTCGGCGCTAGCTAATATTATTGTATGGGAAGATATGTTTCTGGGATAATTTAGAAAACTAAGAAAAGAAAGTAGGGACAATGAAAACAATTAGAAGGTTAGTTCCAGCACTACAGATAAAATCAGTTAACTGGACTCTCTATTCCATTTCTGCAGTTCCCATAATGCACCACGTTTCATTTTTTTTTTTTTCCCCAGGGTGGGTCGAAATAGAGATTCCACTTTCTGCTTCTACTTACTATATATCAACTCTAATGCAATGTCCTTCTGACAGGAACTAAGACAGGCAAAGAGTTTTAAATCTCTCCATGAAAGAGTTCCAACAATAATTGTTGAGAATCACTATTACTCTGATATTTTATATCCTTTATTCTTTTTACTTCAGAGAAATGGCTGCCCAGGTGTAAATATAATAGGATTTAAAAATGAGGGAAATGAGTAGCAAATGGATTTCAAAACATAAACAGAGGTGATGCTTGTTGATCTCCATTAACTGTATTTCTTTTCAAACTTAATGATACTGGGTGCTTTTTTGTGTTCTGTGAAAGTGAACTTACAAATGCTAAGAAAAGTCTAAGGGACTTTAAGGTCCCTTCAACTACAGCTGTCCCCACGTTTCCATGTGAACAATGCTGAGGTAGATTTCTTTGAAGGCTATACCATCTTGCAGGCAGGTTGCTGAGTTTCTTTATTTCAGATAAGTACAGGAAGCCAACATGCTAAAATGCCTAGATCCGAGGGGTTATTGTTAAGATATTGCCAAAAAGGAAAGGTGTAACTTAATAAATTAGATCAGATTTGCTCTTTAATGCCTTTAAGCCAACTCTTAAACTTTTGCTCTCCTCCCTCTTTTTAAATAAATCCTTAAGAACTAAAATGATTTTGTGATGTCTATTTCCATGGTTGTTAATTAGGCACTATGTAGGCCACTATTATGTAAGTGTTTGTGTGAGCTGCAGGTGGGGGCTGGGGTGGTGGAGCAGAGATTTAAACAAACCCTTTCCTCTGCTTGCAACACCTCTTAAAAGCTTATCATAATGTTACTTCCTACTTCTTTACAGTTCACTTGTTTAAGATGGAAACATGCTTCATCTTGCTTGCTATTTCTTTATTCTCTATAAACTTAATATTCTAATTGTCCCCAACAGGGAACAGAAAGCAACATACTCATGTTGGTCATGCTATGCAGTTAGAGTATATTTATTGCAATTTTTTTAGGAATAACAAGAAAATTAATAAAGCAAACCCTTAAGGATCGGTTGCCTATACCAACAATTTTGAAACACTGAGCCAGGCACAGCTGTGCACTCCTATATTCAGTTCTA
The DNA here is from genome assembly GCF_052094955.1 of Ictidomys tridecemlineatus. Lineage (NCBI taxonomy): Eukaryota > Metazoa > Chordata > Mammalia > Rodentia > Sciuridae > Ictidomys > Ictidomys tridecemlineatus. Next base: position 134,578,497 of record NC_135479.1, on the reverse strand, counting down.
GCTATTTGGGAGGCAGAGGAAGGAGGATCACTTGAGCCTAGGAGTTCAAGATCATCGTGGACAATATACTGAGACTAACTCCAAAAACAAGTCAAAACAAAATAACAGAAGGAAACATTACAAGGAAGGATAAGAGAGGAAGGAAACAGAATAAGACGGTTGCAATGAAAAATGGAAGAAAGGAGAGAGGAAGACAGGAGACGCATGAGGCTACGGAAAATGAGATAGCTTAGTTTGTACCAAACTTAAAACTCATGTGCTACCTTTGATAGCTCGCTAATGCTGAACCCAAGATGATGAGAGAGATTAAATGTTCCCTTATCCTTCGAGACTGTTTTTTGAAATGGGGATGGAGATACCAGATAATATCTAACACACCCAGTTATAGTTCCATTTTTTTTTTTTATGGTGCCAGGGATTGAACCCAGAGCCTTGTGCATGTGAGGCAAATATTCTACCAACTAAGCTATATCCCCAGCCTAGAGTTCCATTTAAAAAAAAATAAAAATGGATCTGATTTTACCCTACGTACCAAATACTGCATGAATTATACTTATGCTAAATATTTCTCTCATTGTTTATCTGTAGTTTTCTATTTGCTAAATCTAGCAACACTAGGTTGAAAAAGATAAAAATTTTCTTAAATTTTTATGACCTGCATTGAAAAGGTCAAATTTATGCACTCTATGTATTTGTCATTCATATTCAATATTTGTAGTATTTCCCATTCTGTTTCCAGTCAAGTGGGTTCACAGGCAAGTTGAAAGGGGAGAGAGATGTTTCTGACAGAGGCAACAGCAAGAAACCATGAATGGAGTGGGAAAACAAAACTCATCTTGTGATGACTATGATACACCTCTTCAGTTCTCAACCAGAGTATCTAGAAGCCCAGCACACTGTGAAGGACACAGTGTTCACACAGGCAGAAGCTCACACCCCTACTCTCCAAACTGATGTATAATCTCAAGAAAAGTTATATAACCCTCCATCTGAAAAGTGAGGGTTATATATACCTGCCAATATAACATGTTTGTTATAAGGATTAAATGTGATAATATATAGATGTGTGTTTTTAAAACTATAAAGTATTTTACAAACAGAAAGGGATTATCATTCATAGTCCAGGATTGGTCCAAAAGGAATACTCTCATCAGAGTGTGACATCTTAGAGGTCAGTGTGCAGTCACCAACAATGGCCTATGTTTGATCTGAGTTGTGTGTTAAGTTCCTTCTACTTGCCATTGTAGCAAAGAATTGTGGGGGAAAAGTCCAGGAGCATTGATGGGGCTATTTGAACAAAGTGTATGAGAGGTGGGTACGTGGAAGGGCTTGCTATGAACAGAGACAGTGAGAACAAGATGAGGAATATTGCCAAAATCTACTCAGCAAGATGCCAATGATTCTGTTTCTTGGGCACGAGATGAGGGATGGTAGCATAATTTGGCTAATCAATATCATTATTTCTCAAGTTACAGGACAAAACATTTTGGTTTGCCCAGTCCTAGAAGAGCTATACTTTTCAATGCTACCAAACATAGCAAACACAGACCTAATGCTAGAAGGTATCTGCTAAATGATTCCATTTTCCTAAGGTGAAGATTATCATTACTAAAGTGCTAACTATTCCTAGGAAGCTCAAACACCACCTACATTCAGTTTTACATCGTATTCCAATGGTTAAGAAAAGTCAACTCTTTTTATTTTTTTATTTTTGGCAGGGGGGAATGTATTGGGGATTGAATTCAGGAGCACTCGACTACCAAGCCACATTTCCAACCCTATTTTGTATTTTATTTAGACAGGGTCTCACTGAGTTGCTTAGTGCGTCACTAAATTGTGGAGGCTGGCTTTGAATTTGCAGTTCTCCTGTCTCAGCCTCCCAAACCACTGGGATTATAGGTATGCACCACCATGCCCGGCAAGAAAAGTCAACTCTCAAAATGGAGACACTGACATTCTTAGTTGCACATATACATTTGCTTCATCTCCTTAGAAAAATCAAGTAAAAATGATCGATTCTTTCAAAATGGACATTTTCCTGAATGTGGAATGCTGACAGAAACAAGAGCGAAATCTCTTGAAAACACCCAATACCCATGGACATAAACCATTCTCCATTCAATCAAGGGACAGGCATTCTGAGCACCTGCTTCAAAGACAGACCCAACAACGGCAGCACCTGACTAGTGAGCCACATCTTTCTTCACTTGCTTCTGTGGAACTCCTTAGGATGGTTTAAACCCAGACATATACTAGTGGCAGCAAAGTAGCTGTTGTTAAGGTGGGGACTCAGCACAGAGTAAGAACGGACTGCAGGGCTTTCATTATGCTAATTATATCTGAGATACCAGAGTCTAGTACACATACTAGAGTCAATTTTTCCACTTATTTATCGTATTGGCCACTAGATTCTTTCCAAATAGGATTAACACACACACATACACACACAAAAAAAAAAAAAAGAAAGAAAAAACTAAAAAGCTCAAGAATTTAGAAGTAAACGGCAGAAATAACTTGTTTTAAATGTCTTCATAATCTATAATTTATTTCCCCCTCATTTAGTCTTTTAGCACTTGAGGTTTAATTTTTATCAAATATAATGAGCTATCTATATTTTTTCAGGTTATATAAATCACTGTCTAACTAGTTTAAAAGCTATATGGAGAATCTGAGATATAAAGATGGAAGGAATTTAATCCTAAAACCTTAAAATTTTACATGTGAAGGATCCCACTGTAGGTATAGAATATGACTCCATTGAGGTCACAGTAAACTAGGGACAGATTAAAACACAGATTTTAGTCTCACACGAGTTTCATAGGTCCAGGATACCCTCTCTCTATCCCAATGCAGATGAAAACATTTAGTGCAGGACCTGTTCTCACAGATAGAAAAGTAAACAAATATATATATCCTTAAACAGTTTTGCAAAAACAATAACAAAAGGAAGAGAAAAACTTATAAAATCAACATTATATTTTAACAAAATATCAAATGTACTTGAAGTTTTCTTCCAAACACTGACTGAGTCCAAGCAAAAATGCAGATTCAGAGAAGTAAGAATTGTGTTTCCCACAAAGAAAAGGGTGTGCCTGCTGTGTCTAGGGCAGCCAGTGCCTTCACCACACCAGCGGCTTCACAGTCACGATCAGCACACAGAGGAAGCAACCCACAAGTTCAGGGACCTACAAGCCACGTACTGGAATGGGGTGATCTGTGAAAACAGCTGCAGTACCATGGTGGAGACCCGTTGCACACAGAAGTACACAGAATGAACACTGGTCTCCTGTTTTTGTTGATGTTCATTCAGAATTCCTCTTGGAAAATTCCTGATTTAGACCTTATTAAAGTGGGGACAAGCCCATACATTTAAATGATACAAACCCATTTTTTATTTTTTACTTTGATTGATAAGAAGGCAAGCCTAAAAATCTGTTGTTCAAATCATATACTAGTCTTCCCCCTATGTCTCTCCTTCTAAAACTTAGAGGAAAAAAAAAATCTGTCAGACTATCAAAGCATTGCTAGTGCCAGTAAAACACATCATTAAGGTGAGTAATTTTCCTGTTTACTTCAAACACTTTTTTTCCCAAACTCCAACCTGGGCAGGTCTGATCAGGTAATGCCTTGGAACGAGTAAAAGCGTCCCCAATTTCTACATAAACGCTGCAGGCCATGGGGCAAAGACAAGTCTCAACTGAGCACTCCACGGTAGTCAAGCTTCCCGGCGCCTCTGGTCTTGTCTCCCTCATACCTTACAAGTAGCGTCATGTCTCCCAACCTTCCAACTCGGCTTTATCGGCAGCACACATGCGCACACATGTCCCACTTATTTTCTTACTTTTACTTGCCATTAATATGTATGTACAACAAATCTGCTTTGTAACAACTGTCTCTTTCTTGTGCACCTTTCAAATTCAAATACTTTTGACTCTGAATTCGTGCATTCTTCACATGAAGACAGCAGAGTGCAAAAGAAAGATCTTTTCTCATTGCTAAACTGTTCCACTTTGAAATCCAGCACAGGCAAAAACTTACTTCTCAAATTTCTCATAGAAACAGTTACTGTGGTCAATAAAATTAATGTTTTCAAGATATATCTTTATGCAAATATATCTCCCGTGTAATTTGTATTTGCCTTCTTAAAAGAAAAAAAAAAGGATAGAGATTGAGAGAGAAAATTGCTACCTTTAATGTAAGATTAGTCTTTCAGTGTGGTCTACCTCTAAGGAGACAGGAAGCTGGAGTTAGAGTTTAGTCTTCGGTCTATTTTGTAAACGTAGTCAGATCAGTAAGTCTCCTTGAGTTTATTTCCTGATCTATAAAATAGGGCATGAAAAGTTTTGTCCCTCTGTTACAGAGGGATGGTGAGTTCTGTTTTTTTGCAAAGAGTTCTGCACTCTTTGTGTGAAAGGTATTGAGTTTGTATGAAGACAATTCACTTACATAATCCTAGACATGCTCTTCATTTGGGAAGGCAGCTTTCAAGCCAAAGGCACAGGGATTTTTACAATAGAGATCAGCTTACACCCTGGTCTGCAGTACTTATTTGCTCTTAGCATTTTCCCTATTTCCTTCTTGGTGCCATCTCTGTCATCACCGCTTCTTCCCCCACCACACATAATTTGTTTAGGTAGAACAGGAAAATGGCAAGGAAATTAAATAATGAGTGACACAGTCTTAAACTAAGTAGAAGCTCATGTTGCTTCCCAACCCCAGGGTGGCAGAGGCAAAGTAAAGGAAGCAGGAAGGAGAGACGACCTTAGCAAAGCTGATCGTGTTCGCTGTTCACCAGTGGGGAGTAAGAGAAGATCTCGTCCCACCCTTGCCCTTGCTCTCTTTATCTCATTGTTAAGTGCTTAAATTTGAACGGGCAAAAATGAGAGCCGTTAAATAGTATTAGGTTCACAAGGGTGAAAGTCAGGATACTAGCAGGAAGAACCCTCATTTCAGGGTCATTCACTTCTGGATTAAAGCTAGTTCTGTATTTATTTGGTAGGTGAATTTATCCTAAAAAGATAAGTAATTCTGCAACAGTGCAATGGAAATATTAAATACCTACCTTGGTGAATTATTGTATAAACCAGTTACCACAATGCAAAATGCCTCATGAAGTTCCTGACTTCACACTCAATAGGTGGAGACTACCAATTGCAGTTCCATCATCTAAATTTCAGAATCTGTTATCAGTTGCCAACTCCTGACACTGGAATAATATATACAGAAGAATAAACACAATTGATTTTGGTGCTAGAGTTTAAAAGATAGGTCGAATATCACATTATATTAGAAAAATGAAGGAAACAGCAAAGAGCTTATTTTACTCTTTCTACCTATGTTACTAAGGAACTTTTAATTTAGCTGGTGAGATATCTCCAGTTATAGCTGCTGACCTTGAGCTATACTCGAGACATTCTACCTGGGTATTATATACTTAGAAAAACTGTCTTCAAACTACTTAACAGTTATCCACCTGCCAGTCCCTGGGGTTGCTTATACGAAGGAAAGGGTAGTCCATCAAGTCCTATGCAGAGAAGTCCCAGTTAACTGTCATGTTCTCCATTAGCTATTCATTTAGAAAAACCCAGAGGGGTAAAGAAATTAAGATGCTCACATCGTCTGAAGATTCATTTCCCTCTAATGAGAGCATGATAGCTTTCCTAGCACACCAAGTTCCAGGCCAAATTATAATGCTAGCCCTATATATTGTAAATCAACCTACTACTTATCAGTCAAATGCCACTTCTTTAATTATAGTGCTCCTGTAATAGAGAAATAAGATTGGAGGGAAGGTTTGAACAGATAGACTGGAAAGAGATTCATGCTGCTATTGTAAAATGAGCACCTAACAAGAAAACCAGGATCCAAACTTTACCACCAGGTAGCCTTGAGACTCAGTTTGACACTTGATCTGTGCAATTCTGTGTCCCTATCCTCAACATGAAGACAATGAGAATAACACTGAGCTCAGAGTGTGTAAAGTTCAAACAATTTGGAAGTGAGAATGTCCTGTGCATTATAAATGTATAGATAGAACCATTACTTAAGAATTATCTAAGAAATGCCCTCAAAAATAACTGGGGAATTTCCTGCCTATTTAATCTTCCTCTATAAATACACACTTATATTAAATCAATCAACTGAATTGAAAATAAAGAAAAACAACCCATTCAAGTAGAAATACTTAATAGTTACAAAAAGAAGTCAGAACCCAAGGAACCTCACCAGCAGATTCTCCTCTGCACCAGAATTATAAGGATTTGTGTTGTCACAGATGGCACAGCCTGATCTCAGCTCATAGTCTAGTGACTCTGAACCCCTGGTACTGGCTGGGAAGGTGACAGGTAGCTATCACATGGGGGAAAACAGACAAGAGAAATACAGCTACTCCTTTCAGGTAGCCTTTTCTAGACCATCTTAAACAGTAAAGGCCAATGCAGAAACTTCTTTTTTTTATCATTTCTCTCGTAATATATATGACCACTTTTGAACATTTTAAAACCTCATGGAATTCTATGTTCAAATCACTCTAGACTTTATACATGATGCTTATTTCACTTCATACACTCATTCCTTTATTCAGTCAATATCAACTGAATGCCTAGATACTCCTTTCTTCCTTCAAAGTCCCAGAGGAATTTATCTTTATTTTTTCTTACTGATTTGTCTCTTATTGTAACCATTGGCCTTTATTTGTCTCCCCCGCCAAAACTCCAGATTTCTCGATGAAGACATTACTTTATCTATTTTTCACTCAAGGGCAGGTACAATAAATTATAGCAACAACAAAGTTATATGCATGCTAGGTAAAAAGAAATGACACTTGTAGAAAACAAGTGAAAAACTACATTTCAGATTAATATTGCTAAGATCTAAAATTCAAATTCACTAACATAACAGGAATCATGATTTTCACTCCTGCTATAAAACTGGAAGTTTTTTTTTTTTTACTCTGGTGAAATAAATGCTGATTTTCAACTCTCAAAGTTTAATTTTACAGAATTAGCTCTATCCATATCCACAAATCAAATTGTTGCCTAGATGGTTTTTATTTTCTTTTTCAAAACGACAAGTTTTTGATCTCTTGTATGAGGAATGGCAATAGACTGTTACATGGGTAGCTCTTAACTACAATTTGTAAAAAAAAAAAAAAAAAAAAAATCTTTATTTAGCAACTGCACTTTCCTGGTCAGTTCTAGAATCTGAATTCCAGATATGCTTCAAGTATCTTTCTGCAATCAATAGTCTAATACTCTCTCAGCAAATCCCCTTCTCCATCCTATTATAATCCCAGTAAATGGCCAGGAGCCTCTTTCCAGAATCTAATAAAGGCAGGCTGAAGGTGTGGCTAACGTTTAATCAGACTTAATAATTCTTAAATTGCATAACATTATTATATATCTGGTGAGATGTGTCCATGAGATAAATACAAATGTACAGATGTACTACAGAAAAATAGCTTATCTTGGTTTAAAGAAATTAAAGTTACATTTTTGGTTTATGATTAAAGAATTAAAGGGCAAGTAAAGCAAAGAGCAGTATAGAAGTATCTGAAGCTAAATTTAGTTAGAAGTCATCTGATCTAATTTCTAAAGAAGCTGTCCCAAATACTTTCTAGTTATGTCTATAAAATAACCATGAAGTTCTTTTCCAGCTCTTCATTCTTTCTATAATATTGGGTCAAATAATTAGGTAAGGAAGAAGGAGAAACTAATTCTCCTGAAATTAACTATGGACTCTAACTTGTTTGCATGGATCTAACTTTAAGAATAACTGCTTAAAGCTCATAATCATATTATATTTAGTGGCAAGTAGAACAAGCTCTATACTATGTTTCTCAGAAATAAGATGTTTTAGGTATTCTGAAGGAAGATTTAATTGATTTCTTGAATTCTCTTTTCAGAATTTTGTATCCCTAATCAGATGATTTACAAAATCATCTCTCTTGTTCTGGCAATGATAGCTACATTTAGTAATATTATATTTGTCAAAAATTCTAAATCTATCTTTGAGAATCAGTAAAAATAAAAGTAGATTGTTAAGAGTAATATTTTTTATAAATTCATGATCTCTTAATAATTCATAATTATTCAGCAAAAAGGAAAGATTTTATAATTCAACTTACTGAATATTCATTGGAAACCAAACATGGGTAAAAAGACATATACAATTTTCCAGTGACTGATTTTATAAAATAGCATTGTATTTAATATCATGCATTTTTTTCATTATGCCCAAAAACTGAAGTGAGAGATGTTTCTATTTTCACAACAATTATTAGGAATGCTATTTTTGCCAAAAGTGTACAAGTGTACATTTCTATTAGGATGAGACAAAGGAAGAAGGCTTAACGGTTTTAGCCTAATATATACTTCTTTTATAGACAAGAAAACTAAAGCCCAAACTAGCAGAAGGATCTAGCAGAAGCCCTTCAAGCTTGTCACTGGGTCTTTGGCCAGATCTCTCCCTTCTTCAATCAACAAAACTTCTTCCTCCCAAACATTTCCAATGTAATTTACAGCCATAGAGATAAGGTGCTATCTTATTTGGCCAACTATACACCCATGGGTCCTGTCATACACAAAGCAGTAGAATAAATAACCAAGGTGAATCCTAAATGATGACTGTAAAACATGGTGCTAAAAATTACCCCAATGCTTGAGGAAAATATCCTTTGACCTGTTTGTTACTATAGTTCTGATAAGAAGTAAACCCAAAACAAATGCGTAGGAGATGCTACTATTGTAGGAGTCAAAACAACTACAGTCAGGAGAAGTGGGTTTTAACCTCTGAAGTATACACAGCCCTTCTATCCCCAGCTGCACACTTACTCCTCCCCATGCTTATCTCTTCTCTGCATTCTACCACCACCTCCCAGTCAGCCTGCCTACCCTCCATCTTCCAGCCTCTGAATACTGCCAGTTATCTTCCCACAGCAGAACATGACATCATTCCCCTATTGTCATTTTCTCAATGCTTGTGAGATCAGGGTGAAACTCCTTAGGATAGAATTCTCAGTCCTTTTCAGCTCAAGAAATAGACTTCTGCATATGTCTATGAACTTCTCTCCAGCTTCATCCCTTTCCTCCACGTGTGTTCTGTGCCAAGATGTTATGATAAGACTGCTTCCTACCCCTGGACATGTGTGACATACTTATATCTCCATGCCTTTACTCCCTCTGATCCCCGCCACCTGGAACATCCTTTCTGTTTTCCCCAATGCAAGACCTTTAAGAAACACCACTAAATGTTAAATCCTCTGTGAAACTAGGTAAATTAGTCTACTTTCTATGTGGCTCCACATTTTGTTCAACAACAAATATCATCTGAGAACTGTGTGTTGTGACCAGCTATAAGTGTCAGCACTAAGACAGGGAAGTGAAAAGACAAAGCTACTGCCTCTGATCTTCTGCATATGTGTGTGTGGTGGTGGTGGTGGTGCTGGGAGTGTAGTAGGGGAAGATTTTATCCATAATTAATGCTTCCAGTTTAAATGCATGAGCTCGAATCTGCCTGGAAGACAAAGGTAGTAGTGGATAGAGGGACATTCCAAACAGATTATAGCACCTGTCATGCTGAATTACAACTAGGTTTATCAGTTTGCCCCAATTGGCTGCAAGCTCTTTGAAGAAAGGCTAACGTTATCTATTAATATGATTGCTCTACAGCATTTAGCCTTAATAATAACTAACATGATTTATCTAGGCTGGCCCTGGACTACGTGCTTCCTATACTGAACTCTCAATAACCTCCAAGGGAGATTATTTCCATCTGACAGAGGAGGAAATTGAATCTGGTCATTTGTTTCTTACACCAGCTAGTAAACTATGGAGTTCTAGCTGCTTTTCTTCAAAGTATGCTTTCTGAAGCTCAAGAAATAGACTCTAAAATTAACAGTTCTATTCAGTGAATAGCAACAACTGAGACCTTACATGAGGCCTTCAAGTTAGCTTCAGCAAAGCCATCTTGGCAAGGCTGTGCATGTGCTTATTGTGTGAACCATTCAAGGTGGCAGTTGGGCAAATCCTGTGAGAGCCATTATGAATGTCCGCTTAGTCATGTCAGTTTGGGTGACAAGGAATTTTAAGGCTTTTGAAAAAATTAAAATATCTCAGGCAAAATTCTTAACAATGTATTTTTTGTGTAATTATGGAGCTCAACGCATTGCTGTTATTTTTTAAAACAATTTTTTAGTTGTCAATGTACCTTTATTTTTTTATTTATATATGGTGCTGAGAACCCAACCCAGTGCCTCACACATGTTAGGCAAGTGTTCTACCACTGAGCCACAACCTCAGCCCTGCTGTTATTTCTTGAAACTTATTCATATTTTTAAAGAAAGGTTTTTATTGGGGAATTGCCCTTAGATCTAGATATCAGTATAGTTCTTTCATACTGCATTTTATAAGTTTTTCCCTCAAATAAAAATTGTATTTGTTTTAGAATGCCTAAATGTTCAAAATAAGATGGAAAATATGTGTCATCTTGCTTGGTTGAGAGACCCATTATTCAAATTTTGTTATCCATAAAATCTTTTTCAAATTATGTATGAATGAAAGGGAAATTCAATGTCTGGATGTGAGTAATAATGCCTTTTCCAAGAAGTTGATCAAATATATTCAATTTGGCTTCCCTTAAGTAACCTCTGAATTTTCCAAGTCAGAGGAAAGCATTTGTCCTTGACATATACAATATTTACAATTGGCTCAGAGAGTATGGAAAGATTCACATTTATAATCTAGAAAAGTTTTATTACACCAGCTCACCCTGTGGAGGCTTAAATGATTCATTTTACTAAAAACTACTGAACTTTAAGTTTCCTAAGTATTTTAAATCTTTAACAAGAGCAGTCTTTCTTATGAACTCTGGACATTTGATACAAACTACAACACATACCTGTAATTTTGTTGTCAAAGTATATTTTGAGAAAGTACATCACTGACATAAAATATCACTGTTTATTAAAGCATGTAGATAGTAATGTCTATTTGGGAGGAAAAAAAATAAAAACTAAGACCTCCTCCATCTTTCCCATAAGAGATTTGCTCTTATAAAGATAAATAAAAGGACAAAGAGTGGTAGATACAATGAAAAATTCTGTTATTTGATATTATTATTATTATTATTAAAGACTATTCCCCCTGATTTTTGCTATTTTCTTCTTAATCAAATTTTAAGCAATGTCTCAGTGTATTTGAGAGCAAAGATTCAGGTACTTCTGATTTTTTTTTTTATAAAATATCTACCATGAACTTTTAAGAACTTGGAAAGCAAAATATATATTTGGTCTACTCCTGATATTCCTAATATTATATCCACTTCACATTGATAACCATGTTTTTGTACCACTTAGTTCAATGCTCACACTGTCTGAATTTTATCAAGATGTATATTTTAACCAGACTATCAATACATATGCCTGTTACATGAGGAAATAATACTTTAAAAGTAATCCTCTAAAACTTTATAAATCTTCTTAAAGTTAGACGTGTTTGAACAGGCACTGAAGCACAAACAAGTCTTGGCCCTATCTCATACAGAATGGGTTGGTTACAGATGTTTTCCTGCAAGCTACGTCTTGCCTATTACAAGAACATTCATCTCCCAAACACATCATTTCACCTACTTTGCCTGAAGCAAAACAACACACACACACACACACACACACACACACACACACACACACACACACACACACACCACAGAGTTTTATTATTCTTATTCTTAACTCTTAACCTATTCTATTCATCTACATGCTGATAGAGGAGAGGGGACCAAATACCAGATTTTTGAAACATCAAGCTTGCTTTCCCTCTGTATGAGCTAGTGCCAAGAAGGGAGTCTAACCTGTATCCTCTCTCTCTTTCTTAAACCTACAAAACCAATGCCTGGGCTATCACTGACTCAGAAAACTGGAGACATTAGCTCATGAAATGATTCAGTCATGAGAATTCTGACCAGGCCTCTCCCCTCACTGGTGCTTCAGGAGGAAAATCCATCCCTGGCAGGTATGGCTTCTGATCTAGGCACAGTCATTCATGTACCTGTGGACATATACTATGAGTAAGGGGCCACAAGAAAACAGCTGTCTCTCTAGGGAAGCAGACAGTTTAACAGCATCCACAGCACGCCCCAGTTAGGAGAGTCTCATGAAAAGGCCCTTCTCTGCCACAGCCAGCCCTTCCAATCCGTCTAGGAAAAAAAGTGTAAAATCTATTGTCTAGACTGCTTATGCTTCTCCTTCGGGAGACAGGAAAGGTAGAAGGGTCAAGTTTTTGGCAGTTGGTAGGCTTTTGGCTTTTATTACCAGGGGTGAGAACGTGGTAGGAAGTTTTGAAATAGGCTGGATAAGAATCATCTTGTTCAACCATTACCTTCAGCCTGGACCCTGGGTGAAAGGATGTGAAGTTCATTTTGCAAGACAGGAAGCTACAAGGCTTACCTGCTGCTTGTATCCCAAGGCAGCAGTAGCAGTTTGCATGAGGATAGGCTTCCTAGTTCACAAACCACTTTTACCTCATTATCTCATTTGATCCTCACAGCAGCCCTGGAGGGTAGGTATCATTAACATCATTTTAAGATGAGAAAACTGAGGCACCAGGGAGGTAAGGCAATTTGCCAAGGTCCCAGCTAGAGAATGGCAGCCCATTTTTTACTAGCAGCTCTGCTCTAGAAAGATGATCTAATCATTCTGCCTCCTTTCCTGGCTCTCAATTTCTCCTATCTTCTTATCCAGCCCTTAGAAGCAGTGACTTTAGCAACTAACTCTTGCCTTCTCTGATCCATCTTTCCAATGTCAGGAAGCCATGTCACAAACGTGTGCTCAGCCTCTGCGCTGTGTGTCTGCCCTATCTTGGCATTTTCCAAACCACTCTTTTTTACTCTGGTCTCCCCCAGTGACCTGCAGACACCATCAGTTTAATCTGTTTTATATACAGATCTGAGCACAATAATTCCTGTGTTCAAAGCTATTCAGAGTCAGCACACTGCCCTTAGGACATGGTCCAATGTCTTAACCTACTGCTGACAGCTCCCTATACTGGAGCACAGCTTCAGGCAGAATAATAAAGTCACTAGCTTGGGAAAAGCATGGGTTTGTCCTGTGTTTTATTCCCTTGGCTGCTTCCACTGCTTCTGTGGACAGTCTAATCTCTTCCTCACTTAACCGATAGCCATGCACAACAGGTTGATGGTAGTCCTTCTCTCTTTCCAGCCACAAAAGACTCCTCTCAGCATGCACAGAACTCTAACTCAGATGGAATTTCAGAGAACAGTTGAATCACTTCTCATCTAAACCTTGAGTCAAAGATCTTACCTCCATCTTCACATTCTCCAGAGACAAAGAGCTCACAGACTGTGTGCTCCACTCAAGTACCCTCAAATACCCTGACAATTCTTCATGACGAGCCAGAATACACCTGCCTGTGACTTCTCTCACATGGTTATTGTGACCTTCACAGATATCCACACAATCCCAGAATGTGGCTAGTTTCAGGAAAGCTGGGGATAGGAAAAGAGTCTTGCCTAACAGATGGACAGGGTCGCCATTCCTTAGCACAGGTCCTTGTCTGTTTGCAATTAAGACTATAAAAGTGACTCCCCTGCACTGTTTTCTTCCAGAACAGTTGAATTTATCTCAAAGTTGTGCTTCTTAAACAACCACTAAATTATTAAAATGCAAAGCTGAAATATATTTTGCAAAAAAACAATGATTACTTGTCTTCTATGGACTACTTCAGATTATACCCTCAGGATATGCAGACTTTCATCTTACTCTGTTCTTAATTGAGGTAAAAATTAAAAGTACTGTTCTAATCTTGCCTCTACCACACAGTATAAGGCTCATTACCATAAGCCAGAGCTTCTCCATGGAGTGAATTCTCTGCTATGGTTCCCACCATATCTGTGAGTAAGGCATATTCAGTATTCTAATCCTAAATCAACAACCCATTCTAATGAAAGTCAGCATTTACCAGACCCTGCGTTAAACACTTTCTATTCATTATAAAATTCTACCAATAACACTGCAACCAAAAGGAGCATAATCCAACTTTCTGGATAAGGAAACTACCCTAAGGAAAGTGTTGATTAGCAGGCCAAATAAAGAGAAAGAGGTGGAATTCAATCCCAGGTCTATCTTACCACAAAAGTGAATTCTGTCCTGTATATCACCTGTCTCCTCAGGCACTTTTTTTAATCCACTAGTAAAAGAACTGAAGTCCCTGCTTTCACTAAAAGGAAATGATGTGCTAGATACAGTATCTGTAATCATCAGTTTTGCAAAATAAATTAAAAGGATACATTGAAAGAATCTTTTATATTTTACAAGACTGCATGCTTTATGAAACCTCATTGAAATTTAGATGGGAACATTTTTGTTTTAAATCAGGAATTTGTGGAAAGAAGATCATACCAATATTTCTTTTTCTGTTTCTGAAGTCTAAATTCTAATGGCAACCAATATAAGAAGGCCATAAAGAGTTAATCTATGCCCTGTGACCACATGCTCAAGTGACAACTTCAAAACAAATTTTTAAACCATTTGCAAAAAGAAAACATGCTAGCTTGAAATGCTTGTAAACAAGCCCTAAAAGGATATAACCTCTTACTAGTCATATTATTGTGTGGGCAGTAACCAAGAAATAAAAATGGCCACTCTTTTTCCTCCTTTTCTAATTTACTTTGTCCAGAAAGATCCTCCATATGATGACCAAAGTTGACTCTCTATTGTGACCAGCATGAACAGATGATGACACAGCTCTGGCCATTTCTTCCTTACATGAGCTACAGAGTCTAAAACAACTCACTAGCCAATTTAAAGTGTGTGTCTGTTTTTTAAGCTTTTTGTAAAACGCTTGGTTAAAATCTGTTAATAAACCATTTCACTTCCCCTTCCTTCTGGTTATCCTTTCCCATCTCCACTCCTCATTCCAAAGTGTCTAAGCAGATGATTACTCTTAGGTGAGGGGTGAGAAAAAAGTCTATAAAATCTTGAAAGACGGTTCCTAACAATTCTTTCTTTCTTTTTTCATTTTTTTAAACAGTAGAAACATATTTATTTACTAACTAGAGGGATGATCCTAGTTAAACCCATACTCTGAAATAGCTGTATATAAAATATTTGGGATAAATATAGTTGAACACTGGGCTGAAAAAAAAAGCAGAATGGAAATTTGCTCAATAAACTCAGCTTGCTCATTCTTGAAGCAAGTTGGAAGGATGGAATTTTTTATTCTACTTTTTTCACAGATCTAAATACAGAAGAAGTTCACAATGCAGTCCACCACCAATTTCCCATTCTTCACCTTTCTTGCTAATGTGCTTTCCTTACATCCCTGTTTCTGATGGTGAACCAATCAATGTGCCACTGGAAAGCGGCAGACAGTTTTTCTGCAATTAGCTGTAGTTTATTCAAATTCCTTTTCCAGGGTATAAGAAAGCTGTGTTCCAGAGTGCTTTCAATTTTCATGATGAGGTTTTTGCCATTACAAGTGATGACACTACCTGATTGGGCCACTGTACGTGTGCTCTGCACTAGCCCACTCCTGCTTCCTTTCACATGTTCACGAGGCGCTATCTTCCTTCCAGATGCTCAGTGGGGGCCAGGGTGGGCAAGGGCACACAAGCCCAGAGAGGAGAACAAGGTTTAGCACCAGAAGCATCCTAACTCAGCACAATTCTTACACCTGGACCTCCATACTTGTGCAAAGAGAAGATAAGCTTTATGACTGAAAATGATGTGCTAGATAAAATATCCATTCTGACATATGAATATGTTACAGAAACTTACACAAATGGCCATATATTTGTTTTTGAGTGGAAACTAGACAGGAAATCTATAATTCCTTCTGGTTCTGATGCAAAATGAGAAGTCTTTCTCACCTACATCACTTCCTATGTGATTCCTTTATTCTTTTAACAACAATGAGAAAAGGTATACAGATGATTAATGCTTATTAAATTATATCATGCTTCTCAGACATAAAATATAAATATCTTCAAAATATGCTTTGTGACTTTTACACACAAAAACAGAGGCTAAAATCTTTGAAGGTACATAAAAATAAAATATAACCCATTACCATGAGTATTATGGGAGAATAAAACAATGTAAAGAATGAGTTGTCTTGTGGTAACTGGTGGAAACTGTCAACTCTATTTTTAAAAGACAGACTTAGGCAATATTAAAAACAGTTATTTACCATGTATCTTCCTAAACTCAAAGGGAACAAAGTTAGACAAAAGACATTTTAAAACATTGTGTATTTATTTATAATTGTATAATTTCCACACAGTCTGGGTGGGAAAAAAAGCAAAAAGGAAGAGGCTATTTCTGATGTGGGTTAGTTCAAAAAGATACCATTAATCATCACAATGGGGACACATTTTCTAACCATGCATTCTAACTGGGAAAGTATAGAAAAAGTTATTACAAATTCTTCTTAAGAAAAATTATTTTTTTAACCTGTTGATCAATCTACTTTATCAAATGATAAACTATAAACCATTTCCAAAAGGTACTATCTGTTAATTCCATGATTTTGTATAGAAAGGTTAAAAGAATAAGTATAGGTGAGTTTTAATAATAGTGGGTAATATGTATCCCAGAGCTATATATATATATATATATATATCTCCCAGAGCTGTTTATATATATATAAATTTATATATAAGATATATATATATATATATATCTTATATTCCTCCTCTATCACCATGGCAAAGGACTAGAAATCTCCCCACTAACACTCTAAGCCCTTGAATCTGATCTGTTGCCTTCTCAAGACCACTCTATGTTGGGGAGTGGGCAGGCAAGAATAATAAATACACAAAGTATACTTTTGAAATCATTTAAATACATTTTTTTCTTAAAAGCTAAATCCTTGGTAATATCATAAAAAATAATTCAACTTCTTAGAATAAAGAATAGTCTACACTATGGAAATTTTTTTGTATCATCTCTGGCAATAGAAATACATTATATAAGTATTCACTCTAATGTTCCTGTAAAAAATTTGGAGAAATGTACACTTCTAAAATTATTCCATATTAAATGCACCAAAATTCTGGCATGTCAAAATGTCAATTAAAATATTTATGATAGATAACAGTAATTCATTTTACCTAAGTCAATTTTATAAAAATAACCATTATAGTTGTGTTATAAATAAACAACACATAATTCAAGGAATACAAGATATTAAGCAAAGTTTATAGGACTATGAGAATCATTTTTCTGTTTTAGGTGACTACGGGGGCTTTCAGTAGCCCTAGCCTTGCATTTACCACATACAGTTAATCATATTTATGACTTGTTTGATGACCATTCTTTGGTCAAAAGTGTAATCCATAATTACATTGTTCTAATGATAAAGTGTGATTATCTCTCCTAAGAATACAGAGAAGGAAAACAAAACAAAAAGAGTAGAAGTCCTTTATATTATCTCCACAGCTTTATATTCACAAACATAAAAATCCTAAATTAGTGAATAAGGTAGAAGGAAAAAGTAAGAAGGGTGGAAGGTAGAAGGAAGAAGTATCTTTATGGCTCAAATTATCAATTTATAACCAGTATTGATTAATTACATTATTACTAGAAAGTAAGATTATTTATATATACATATATACCTACATATATATATATATATATAAAATTTTTGTATTAAAAAAATAATTTTTTTCTTCTTTTTTTTAAAGAGAGAGAGAGAGCATTTTTTTTTTTTTTGGTAGATGGACACAACACAATGCCTTTATTTTTTATGTAGTGCTGAAAATCAAACCTGGGTCCTGCACACTAGGCAAGCGCTCTACCGCTGAGCCACAATCCCAGCCCTAAATTTTTCTTCTCATGATCCAGTAACAGTAATCACATTTAATTTTATTTTTTTCTGCTAAAATGTTGCCAATAAAACACTGAGGAAATAAAAAAAATAATTGATTAACAGGTAATAGTATATAATTATTCATGTTTAAAGAAGTAATGTTTTTACATTAGAAAAAAATATATTTTTTAATCCAATATTTATGTCTAGGAACTTTACATCTATATTGTTTCATGTCAATTTTTTTGTATAAAATGGAAAATCTCAGAAAACTGGCTGAATTATAAATACAGATATGATATAGTATTTGAGATGGTAAGTCTTAGTAAATCCAGGTGAGTGAATAACACATTAGATTCTTAGAGCTTCATCTCTCAGGCTCCTAAAGCACTTTATAAACTTTACTTAAGCTTCCAGACATCATGTAAAATAAGTATTATAACATCCACTTAATAAATGCAGAGACAAGACCACATGCCCTAGTTCACATTGCCAATCAATACCCATAATTGGATCATTCTGAATGCTGTGTTCTACTTACTGAGTCATAATCTTTAGTAGTCTATCAGATGCCTCCTCAACTTCAAATAAGAACAATTAAATAATCATTGTTCTTCCTTTTTACTGAACTTTGGAAACCGTTTAAATAAAAATTCTTTTGAAATAGTCTTCTCAACCTAGTCATTATATTTTTCACAAGTTTCATGGGAAAAGAAGATTTATATTTTCGCAGATGATACTGGTCAAACAGCATACAAAGAAAAGCAAAATTTAGAAAGTAACCCAGGAAGGAGCTCCTATTTGATTGATGAACTTGATATTTCAGTATTTATTCTGCATAAAGCACATAGAATTTATGTTGTCTATGTTCAGACCTTTCAAGTATAATAACAAGGTGGTAAGTTAAAAAGTCTTTTTCATGTGAATCTTCATTATTAGATCAAACAAATAACAAGAAGGCAAATTCTATTTGTAAAGTAAGATTCTTTCCCTGATTTACCTCAGAATAAATTAAATCTAGAGTCTATATCTACTATCAAATGTTGTTTTAAATTTCATCCAAAATGAGCCTGATACTGGTGTCAAGATCATTATTAAACAGCACAGGAGAGACATCTGCTACAATCAGTACCTTTAGACCTCTGTCTGCCTAATTACAGGACCCCTTATTCTGAAAAACATTCCATGTCAACAACACATCTGCAGGGCTTCAAAGTACCTTTCTATTCTACAACAAACCCTTTAATCTAGAAGGATTGGAAGGTGTTGGGCAGAAAAGCTATTTCAGGTCTCCTCTCAGTCACAGTGATACAAGTAAATATATTAATTGCTGCTGATATAAAATTCAAGGTTTCACTTTATATGGAATTGCTTTTGCTCATTAACTGACAACCGAATGCTAAATGCCTTCATGAGAATTGAGCATCTGCCCTTCACCAGAAGATGTGGGAACTCTTGCAGACTTGGCCACACTGTGGAAATGGCTAAATTGAGGGCGGGGGTAAAAACAGGAGAAGGTGCAAAGCTCATCTATGAGAATGCAACAGGAGCAACAATCTCATAATAAATGGCTCATAACACTCAGAAATGATTTTAAGTACACATTCATTTTAAGGGATATCTGTTGACCTTAATGATACATCATATTTTTCCTGAGTCATTAAAAAAAAAAACTCTTATGACATTATTCTATTTATACATCAATTTTCAGGTGATTTTTGTTATAGCACATTGTGCCAATTAAAAATAAACAGTTAGTAAGCTGAGAAAATTGATTTGAAGCCCTTTTAAATCTCAGTGACCTTTTCTGATTATAGCTTTGGTCAAGATGGTTAAATTATGGAGTTTCCGTAAATTCTCTTATGATAAGAACAAAAACAAACAAAATAATCTATGTCAAGTATTCAATACTGCATATCAGACCTTTTTTTAATAA
Organism: Ictidomys tridecemlineatus; assembly: GCF_052094955.1. NCBI lineage: Eukaryota > Metazoa > Chordata > Mammalia > Rodentia > Sciuridae > Ictidomys > Ictidomys tridecemlineatus. Next base: position 134,558,739 of record NC_135479.1, on the reverse strand, counting down.
AATACAATTTTAGTAATAGGAAATTAGGGAGGACATTTAGTCTAAGAATAAACTGAGAAAAAATATATTCTGATAATTCATTGCTTAGCTAAATGTTGCAAGAGGATAGTTCACATTTCTTTTGAAAGGAGTACGAAATTATTATTTCTGAATGAAATACAACTGCTAGTAAGCCTTCCTAGGATACTGGCTTTATCTTACAGTTATTTTGTTTGAATTTTAACCATCCTTAGTCACTGTTAACACATTGCACAGGATGGCATTCAGCTTACCTACTGTTTTGTTAGTCCTGGAGTGTATTAAAGCTTAAAAAAAGTTCTTTACTCTTATTTAAAGATCTGGGGGAATCACATAAAAACCCAAGTTTCTAGCTGCTCTTTAAAATTCAGTCTTTAAAACTAGGCCAACTTTCCCCCACATAATAGTCTAGAACTGTCAAGCAGATGACTCTATAAGCAGGGTATACAAGTTCTTCCTGCCACAGTCCCTGAATTCACCATTTGGCTCATTTTTGCTACCCTGTTTCCCCAATGGCATCTGAGCTTTCTACCTCTGAGGCAGCCTATCATTAGTCAAAATGATTTGTTGAATGCAAAGGGCCTGATGATCTGAACCCTGATCCTGAGGAAAATGTCTATGATGATTAATTCATAAGATAATCTTCTCCATATTATTCCACTATTCCAGGAAAGTAGAAAAACAAGATACCAAGCAGTTGGTAATACCTACAAATACCAAATTGGCAACTACTAATAATGTAAATGAGGAAAAGAGGAGAAGGTGGGAAGGAACAGGAGGCAGGAAAGAAGGGATGGAGAACTTAAGAAAAAAGAACAATGAAAAGGAAAGAGAAAAACCAAAAAGAACTTTTGTAGTAAACAAAACAAAACAAAAACTAATAGAAGCTTTATTTAATTTTTAAAATTTATTTCTGTTGAATTAGTAGTCAGTCCTCATAATATTCATATATAGTAACTCAATATAAAATTTTTCTATTAAAGAGAAATCCCATAGTGCAGTCAACAAATCACTTAGAACAGTGTGGTAAGGAGATAAACATTAGGTGAAACTGACTTCTCTAATTGATCTAAGTGAATTCAGGCAAGTGTGCAGAATAGGTATTTTGCTCTGGACCAGGACAGCAGTAACAGGCCTTACCATCAACATTTATAAATCCTAACCCTAGAAATAAGTGATGTGAACCATCACCAAGAATCACCACTTAGACATTCTTCCTCAGTATTCTGTGAATTTGAGTGAGAAACAGCGTGGATACCGGCTCAACATGTTCAATGTCACCATTTTTATCATCATGAGAAGGTTACAAAAATGCATCTCTATACATATCTCAGGTGCTTTACAAAACAGCTAGGGCAAAAAGTGAAAAAAAGCCTCATTATGAACAAATGTATCACTGAAACAAGCTACTGATTTCTCTCCTGTCCTTCACCAGTACAATCTAAGAGCCACTCAACTATGTTAGATCAAGCCCCAATTGAGGCTCAGATTTTTTGAGGGGAGTAGAGCTCCTGTTTTCTCTCTCTCTCTCTCTCTCTCTCTCTCTCTCTCTCTCTCTCTCTCTCTCTCTCTCTCTCTCTTTCTTTTTTTTTTAAATTTTCTTTATTTTTTTGGTGGTGCTAGGAATTGAACTCAAGGCCTCACACATGCTAAGCCTGCCTTTTACCACTGAGCTACATCCCCAGGCCAGAAGTGCTTCCTTTGTGAAAGGAAGCCGATAAATCATATTTACCATTGAAAAGTTTGTATGTACATCACGTCCTTTGATGGGGTATGCTTAAGAGTCTACATTCCAGAGGACCATGCAATGCGCTGGCTTGCATTAGATTTCGGCCAAGCTGGCAGCCTTTTTCTAAAAGTCTTACATTACAGGTAACCTGATGACAGGGAGGGTGGGCCACACATCTCAGCTGCCTGTCTGCAGAGCCAAAGGGAACAAGTTTGCAAGAATGCAACAATATGCTGGGATCAATGGAACTCTCCCTGGAACTGGCTGTTCCCCCTTTCAAAGGACACCTCTCTAATCTCTCCACTTGCTTAAGGCAGATTCTTCAATGCTCTGAACTTGTCAGGAGTCTGGCATCATTAGGAAGCGCAAAGGGAGAAGGCTCTCTATTAATCATGGGCAGAGGCAGAAGGGACCAAATTCATGGACAATTAAGAGTCAGGGTCAGAATTGAAGGCTCCTCTTTGAAACTACAATTGTTTCCTTTAACCATGAAGAGAAAAGGAAACATTTTTAAATCTTCATTAAAGGGTCTACCCTATATCTGACATAGTGCTCCACCCTAGGTCAGAGCATCTACCTCAAAGAACTTGAAGTCCATGACAAGATAAAGATAGAAGAGGAAAAAGTGATCTTTCACCCTAAATGCAGGCTCATTACCTCAGTCTGAGCACAATAAAAGATGAAAAACAAAAAAACCAGCAATAACAAAATACTTACTTGAGGATTTCCACAGTATGTACAAAGAGTACTGTGAGCCACAGGCTGTGCAAAAATAATTCTCAAACTATTAAAGGTGTGTGAGGCTAGTAATCAAGACAGACAGATTGACACAAAGCTTTGCCACTGGAGTCCAAGACAAAGCACTCTGCCACAGGAGTGGGGTTCTTCTCCACTGCTCCCAGTTCTCAATTAGGTGCCATGGAAAGACCTTCCAGCTCCTTCCAAAAGCATTTCAAATCAGTAGGCTTCTGTTTAATGGCCTCACAGCGTATTGATATATGGATAGGCTACAGTTTATTGGATTAGTCCTGCCATGGTGTTTAGGTTATTCTACAAGTTTGTCACTGTAAATTAATATGCATACTCTTAAGTGAAGCCTATTGTTATTCTTTATTTAATACAGAATAATACAAAAGATATCCCCATAAATAAAGCAAAATTAAGAGCAAGGAATAGATGCCTGAAGTTAACTGGTCTTTAAATCTGGGAAGGGCCCTTCCTAGTGCTGTCAAGGAGGCTCCGCTTGGGCTGGCTCAGAAGGCAGTGCAGCCGGCTTCAGCTCGGCATTCAGGAGAGCTGGTTATCACCCTATATCACCTGGCCATGTATATGTATAGTGGATGGTATCACAGCTCCTTGGGGCTGGAGTATGCATGTTAATGGATCAAAAGCATTTAAGAAAAAATAAATAGTGGACATTTTACTTCCCATTCTCTCAGATTATCACCTGTGGTGCAACGGAACCCTCAAGGAAACTATAATAAACTCATGAAATAACAGGATTCAAATTCAGACTCAATGAATACCTGTATGCCTGTGACTAGCTAGGCACTGAGAGGCAAACTTACTGGTTGTGAAATTATCATGACAAAGAAAATATTAACATATCCATTTGTAGTTAAGAAAAGTAAGTTTTAGAGAGATTGAATTTGGGAAAGTCCATACACTACTAGAAAATTCGAAAGTTGAAGTCTATGTACACTTGTGTTTCTTGCCATCTCCAAACCATCATTTTTTCAACTGTCCTAAGGCTGATGATTTCCAACTAAAATACAAGATAAGCAGTACACATGGTATTAAGTGACAGGCCTCTATGACTAGTGATAAATTGTGGAAAAATAAAATCTGAAATTGAATCTTAAATTGAGTGCTACTTTGTAAGTATATGTGTATATAAAATACAGACTATGGAGTAATGTTATCATTTTACTTTATTTCATTGAAGGAAGTTTAAAATAAATATCATATTTTTATTGAACTGGAACCATAATCACATTTATGATTTTAATTCGGAAAAAGCAAAGGAAAAATGCGTATATGCTTTAAATATGTTAGTTATATTTTGATAGCAATTCTGAGAGAAAAACCAGAAAATTCAAAGGGCAAATTCAACAGGACTGGATAACAAGTGATGAAAGGTAGAAGAAAGATTCTTATTGAAGAATTATCAGAAGACTATACAATAAGCATGTGTCACCCAAATAACAGTATGTGAGCAATTCTAAAATGTATCATTTTATTTTAAAAAGTTGCTTTAAAAGCACAGATGGCTAGAAAAATAGATGTGCAATATAGTACCAAAAACATATCCTCCAGCAGTCGGGCTTAAGGATATAAGAGGACAGCACTACACTACACAGGGCCTGTCTGCTCCATTGTGTCCTCACCCTTCCATTAATCAAAAAGAGAGAGAGTCCAGGCAGGATGAAGGAGAAACCTGAACTAAAGAGGTAGGCCTTACATTCATCTTCCTCCTTGGCTGGTGATTAGCCTTGCAAGTTTTACTTCTTGAATTCCTCATTTATAAAACTGGGGAAAAGAGACTTAGTCATAAGGCTCAGCTGAGATAAATATATGAGAAAATATTTTCAAAAATTTGAAGACTTTGTATATATGTAAGGATATATAAACTGGCCCAAAGTACTACATGATGCTATGGTATATACAGGTATCCATGACTAAGAAAAGAATATCTTCTTAGGTGCAGCTACTCAGACAAGGGTTCAAGTGTCCTAGATTTAGAAGAAATGCAACTAAACCTAAAATAAGCCTACTTGTAAGCAAGAAAGAAACTTAATTAAAATGTAAACACCATGCAATGTACTAGTATGAAGCGTCTTCTCTAAAATCTACAAAGTAGGCAGTAGACAAACAGAAATCCAAAAGATGCAAATTATTTAGCAAAGGTTGCTCATGAATGGCAGACAAAATACTTGATTATGATCAAATTCCTTCTAAGAACTTTCTGTGCTGATTATTAAGACTATCAGAAAACATAGTATGTTCACTGTTTTCATCCTCATCTGATGCACACGCTGAATGCCAGAAAGAGGAAGTGATTGATTAAGGTCACAAAGAAGATCAAGACTAGAATCCATGTTTTCCAGCTCTCAATCTTTACTCTTTTCTCAACACCCAAGTGCCTATTCCTTTTTTCATGGTATTGACATTACTGCTGTTATTTGGAAGGAAACTATACCAATGCATTACACAAAAATCCTTTCTTTTCTTTCTATTATATTATTTAGGTAGAGATTCCCAATGCTTTTTGTGAGACAATACACTCTCAGAGAAGAGCTTTGGATGAAGATGGCTGGGGAATGTGCTAACTGCAGAAAGACCTTAAGATTCCTTTGTGAGGAGATGGGACTGATCTGATGTACTTGTAGCAAGCTTCATCCCCATGGTTCTTACATGACTTTAGAAGGGAAGCAGTTGTTCTTTTAGTGACCTCAATATGCCCATCATCCTCTCAGACAAGTCCATTCATAATACAGTGGAGTCCTGACTCAGTAAAGCAAGCAAGTAGCGGTTATCTTTGAAGAGCTGTGATTATAAATGTCCATCTAGTGATCACCCTCCTAAGCCACATGTGTCTCCTTTACAAAATGGTCACCCTGGTCTCAGAAACTTACTTAGATCAATCAACCATCTATGTGAGGCCTGTAACTCTTAAGTTACTCACCTGCAGTATCCATCTCCAGGATTATAAATACAAAAGAGACTAGAGATTATCACACAATTGATTAGCAACATGTGGAGCAAAGACAGAGTTTTAAGCTGCTACTTAGACTTCATGGTTGAAACATGAGCTGTGACAGAACCACTTCGCACACCATGAAAGGAACACAGTAAAATAAAATAAGTTTTAGGACAATTTTGTGACAGACACCCTGATGTGAAATAGTGGAAAAGGAAAGGATACAATGGGGAGGACGGACATCAGAAATCCATCCAGCTACACAAAAGCCTCTGTAAATTTCAGGATTTTTATCCAACTTAATCTCCTTGTTCTTCAGCTTTCCTCACTAACACAACAGGAGTTATAAAATGGTCTTACCTACTTCACAAAGATGTGAGATCAAAATGAGGGAACAGATGTGAAATTGTGCTGGAATGTCATCAACATTATGAGTGTAGATAATTTAATAAACTCTGTACCACTGGATTTGAGTCTATAGTGAACAAAATACTATATAAAGGGTAAAAATGAAAAAAATTTCAAAGAATCATATTTTTCCACAGAGAAAAAGAATTGTGAAAATAATTCTAAAGTTATTTTTCAATAAGATGATATATTTGGAAGATTTGTATAATCCATGTAAATGTTAATTTTTTTTTTTTTTATAAACATGCATGCCGTTTTGGTCTGGAGTGCGTTCTTTGATCAGCCTGTTAAAACCAGCTTTGTAAGTTTCTCCTTTATATTTGAGAGTTCGTGTACTGTGGCTGCAAGGACACCCAAAAAGTGCACTGTGCTCAGAAGATGCTTAGGGATACTTCAAAACAAAGAAGTACTATACCACAGGTATGAGTCTACATTATAAACTGTAAAATAGAATAAATCATTTTTAAATTTTGAAAGAATATATATTCTTATAAAAGTTATATGTAGAAAGGTTTTCTTTCTTTTTCTTTCAACATTTTAATTTAGTATTTATTTGAACTAAGGGTGCTGTGTGCAGCTGTAGAGATAGGTTTGTAGCAAATTGGTAACTGGAACAAGAAACGTCTCAATTTGGAATTGGGAGAAACCCCAGTGGGTGAGGAAGACCCTAGTACTGGGCAAAGTGAGATGGCAACTTATGCCGGGGATCTTACCGTCCAGGTGGCAGATTTGGCGGTGCTCGACTGTTGGAAGGACACATCGAAGCTGTGCGGGCCCGGGTAGTCAGTGTTGGAGGGGATGGCCGGCGATGGTGACAGGGCATCGAAGGTGGAGCTGGGCTGCGCATAGGGCGAGGGCGCTGTCACGCTGTTCTGCGCATGGTCTGTGTTGTAGGGACTGGTGGACGAGGAGCCATTCTGAATCTGCTGGTCCATGCTGTTTAGGAGCCCCAGGTTCGTGTACTGTGGCTGCAAGGACACCCAGAAACCCTGACATCAGCCATCTAAGCCAAGATCAGTACTCCAAAACAGGCGTCATTTGGTGCATACCTTCTACAGAAGTCCCCCCTTCAGACCCCAAAGATTCCACATGAAAAATAAAACAGGCAATCTGTGATACACAGAACCATCAAGAGGAGTTGGAGGCCTGTGTTTGTAATGATCTTCACAGTTCACAGGGTTCTTAGGGTGCTTTTGGGTATCCTCAAGAGTTTTGCAAGTAGAATAGATGCTTATTTACAGACTAGGCAAAAAGTGCACTGTGCTCAGAAGATGCTTAGGGATACTTCAAAACAAAGAAGTACTATACCACAGGTATGAGTCTCCCTAGGGAGGGGGCATATAGTATTCAGAATGAGAAAGACCACTTGATACATTTAAGGGATTTAAGCATTATATTGTTTTATATATATGTAAAACTATATATATCATTTTATATATATGCATGTATTATTATATGATTAATATAATAATATATTGTATTATATCATATAAAATTATTCTATTCAACTTTAATTATTTTACATGAGGAGCAGAAATAAACTCAGCTATTCGATTCAGTCCAGAGAGCATCTGTCTAAATGTTAATAGCCACACGCCCATTCCATGACATTCATGTATGTACACACACACACACACACACACACACACACACACACACACGGGGAAGGTGGTAAAAGGAAAAGGAAACATCCAATTTGGAATTGGGAGAAACCCCAGTGGGTGAGAAAAATCATCATACTGGGCAAGTGAGATGGATATATATATATATATATATATATATATGTGTGTGTGTGTGTGTGTGTGTGTGTATCCATATGTGACAAAATGAAATAATCTTCAAGTTTTTTTTTCTTGCCCTTATACTTCCACATTCTATCCCAGAGCACCAATAATGTTCCCTTGATCCCACCCCAAAAACTAGTGTCACAAAGACTCATGGGGAATGGGTAGCTAGCAGGTAAAGGAAAATCTTATGTAAATATTTTTAATTAGTTAATTTATTTAGAGATGAGTTTCCAGCCATGTTGCCCAGACTGGTGTGGAACTACTGGCTAAGGTGCTCCTCCTGCCTCAACTTCTTCAGTAGCTAGGACTAAAGGCCTGTACCACTGTGTCCAGCTTCAACTATATATTTTAAAGTAACTTGCTACGGTATCATCTAAGCCTGGTCTAAATTTTAAAATAAAAAAAAAATTTCTTTGCAGCTTTTTGTATTTTACTAGAGTAGAACATGTACAAGGGAATCACAATTTAATCATGAATAAAATCCTCTGCTCAATATGGTTCAGAAGTGCATCAGCTCATGTCACTCCACCTGCCAGCTTCTTTCATGTCTTCTATGTGAATGGACCTGAGCACAGAGTCAAGGACTCAGTAAGATGTTTGTGAAAAGAACAGATTAATTTCTTCCCATTTCACCTACAAAACAACTTTATTATATGACTACAGGAGAAGGGAGGTAAGAAGCATCAACTAATCGGTAGAGTAGAAATTTAGAGACTAAACCTGCTTTGAGTCCAGGGCTCTGTCACACCCGGCCATCACATCCAGGGCCTGATCAGCTGATCAGGGTCCTAAGCCTAGCTTAATTGAGCACATTTCCAGAAGAAGCAACAGTTTTCCCTTTGTAAAGCCCTTTGACACATGGGAATCTCATATTTTCTTCAGGTTATTGAAATAGCGAGAGATCAAAAGCAAGAAGAAGGCAGCCCTATCATTACACATTTTGTTAAAGAAGCAAGAAAGCTGGCTCTTCCACTGGAATACCTCTTCAAGCTGAGGAAAACCATGAAGAACAAACTCACTAAGAAACAGGGGCCTGGAATTGTTTTTAAATTTTAAACTTTAAGTATAATAAAATTATTCTATTCAACTTTAATTCTTTTTACATGAGGAGGAGAAACGAACTCAGCCATTCCATTCAGTCCAGAGAGCATCTGTCTAAATGTTAATAGTCGCACGCCCATTCCATGACATTCATGCATTCGCATTCCACTGCTGAATGCCACCTCCCCATTTGCTCTGCAAATAACTATTAATCTCTTTACACTTATCCCCTTGCTGACAAGAGCAGCTGTTGGTCTCGCCTTCTCTCCCCTCTGACTTCTATAGCTCCTGCCTCTCTCCTATCCTCCATCTTGGGCTTCCCCTCCTGACAGGTGTGGCAGAACTACAGGTAAAGCAACTACAGAAGGAAAATAAAACCTGAGGCCCAGGCTGGTACAGATGTATCCACGCCCCTGGCTGAACTAAAGCTCTTAGGTATCCAAGCCTGAGGCAACCGCCTGGAAAGGGGGTTGAAAAGATATTATTTGTGTTCAAGTTAAGGGTCAGTATACAAAGCACTCCCTAACCTCCTGTAGGAATCAGATAATGCACCCAAAGGCACGTGCTTCCCTACAGCAGTACAATTAGGGAGGCAGCCGTCCCTGACAAAAAGGACAAAGAAACTGGCTGAGCACTTTCTCGCAGGCAGTAAATGACTGTTGGACCACCCCTTCCTCCGCCTCCTTGCTACAGGAAGGAACTACAGCTAATTGTGGGCTTGGATGAGAACAAAGAAGCAGGGGCCCTTGGAATGTTTTTCCCCAATATGTATAAAGGGAAAAGTTGGGGGCCCAGCTTTAAAAGACAGTGAGTAAACACTAACCCATTCTCCAAAGACTTAAGAGAAAGGGAAATTCCATTTACCAAAGAGTCACAAAGAAGACCCCTGCAACCGCAGCAAAACTGAACATACTGGGTGGCACCAAAGAGGCAGAAACTGTATCCAAAGCCCAGTGAGAGCGGGGGTTGATGGGTCTACTTTTAAATGCCATGTTTTAAAATTCTTTATAATTTCAAGTAACATATTATTCTTAAAAAACAATGGAACTTTTTCCTAATGCTTCAATTCATATGATAAAGCTACATTTCTCAATATTGCAAAAAAAAAATAGCGTATTATCCAAAATAAAAGTGAGAAAACACATTTCAATTGAAATGCTTCCAAATTAACACTTTAAAGACAGAACCTGAGCATTATATTCAATTCTTTTTTTTAAACACAAAACCAGCACTACTTAATTCAAAATTAACAAAATCATCCAAGTAAGAACTGTGTGACTGGAAATCTACTTGGATACTTTTCTCAATGTACTAAAAATCAGTAAGTCAAAAGCCTTCCGTAGGAAACAGTTCTTTGGAAGTTAATCATTTAAATATCTAGTTTTGTAAAAAGGTTTTTATTTGCTTATTTCTTTGATTAAAAGAGAGATTGCATGTGTTGACAGAGTATGATTGTAGGCCAAGGGCCCAGCAACATAGTAAAGAAGAACGCATGATAGGACCAAGAAAATAACCTGAAGTGTACAATGCTAAATGAGCATGCAGGATCTCTTGTTCATTAATTATTAAGAATGTTGAAACAGTGATAGTAGGGCTTTAAGCAAAGCACATCACTCTTCAGGGGACAATCCCTATTTGACTAACTCCGTGGTTTGCATATTTATGAAGCTACCCCTCACCCAGGTCAATGAATAATATCTATTTCTCGTTTTCCACCAGAGTGAAGTTGGTAGGGGGAAGGCAGCAATGCCTGGGCCCCTTCTTAATTGCCAATAATTTTATAAACACAGAGGGGAAAATGCGTTTATGGGATATTAAGGCAATGCTTATTGACAAAGACAAGTAAGAGTATCAGGGATAAGAACATAACATTTTCACATCAGCCATAAAAACTGCCCTTGGAATAACACTGTTTGGCCCCATATGTCCCATGTGTTTCTTATCTAACAAAGTTTATTAGAACATTTGAAGTAAAAAGGAAGTAAATTCTCCCTTTCTAACTATAAAGTACTTTGATCTCAGAATAACCTAAACACACTCTACAGGCATAACAATATGAATGCATGACAATATTAGATATCTATCCCATCATATCCAAAAGAGGAGGCAATCTTCTTTCACAAAGTATGGGAGAAGAAAATGAATACAATTTGTCTAATAGCTTCTGTAATCCCAATAAAGTGGAAAAAAAAGAAAATTATTTTCTCTGATTTTAAAAGGTACCTTATTTCCTATGAAAGAACTTTGAAATAGTCTAGGTCCAGGCAACAAGTCTACTATCAGAAATGTTTAGAACTGGAATATATTCAAGTTCATCACAGGCTAGGCAACTTTAATAGGAAGGCAGAAGCACACTTTGGTTGCAGGAACTTAGCATATCCCAGGGCATCACAGAGCACTCTCAGAGTGTTCTGAAACATGGGTGCACCCAGGCCTGAATCTTAAAGCTGTTTGTTTTCACCATGAAAAAGAACAAATATAAGCATCAGTTCCCTAATATAATAAAGAGGGTTTTATTCATTTTTTTTGGTTGTTTTTATTTTTTGTTCATAAGTCCTTTTACATTCTCAATATTTTACAGACTGGTCTGTTCACTAAATTTCAGTTCAGATGCTGGAAATTAAAATAGCAATAGAGAGGACATGATTTTCTCTGTTTGATCTTTTAAAATGTCCTATAAATACAGTTCCTCTAATTTTATTTTTTGTTGTCATCATTATCATCATCATCATTATTATTGTAGTATGGAAATTGAACCCAGGGGCACTTTTACTGGTCAGCTACATCCCAGCCCTTTACTTTTTACTTTGAGACAGGGTCTTCCTTAAGTTGTCCAGGCTGTTCTCAAACTTACGATCTTCCTGCCTCAACCTCTGGAATCACTGGGATTACGGGTGTGCTACACTGCACCCAGCTCATTTTATTTTTTTTTCCTGCATTATGTCTTTGTAATTATTTCAAATTTGAATATATTATAAGTCTGATATTTCTTCTCATAAGTGCAACAATAATGTGTTGGTATACATTGTTATAAACAGTGCTCAATATTAAATAACTAGATTTATTCTTAAAGTTGATGGCTTAATTACTTTCTTATAAAAGGATTGAACACCAAAAAGGGATTCCAATCAAATCATTTGAAGAATACAGTAGAAACAGGGACTTAAGTATAATTTGTATTCCTGAAAATCTCTCCACCAATTTATCAATATTAGAGAGAGATTATAAGTCCTTTTGGACAGATATTACTATCTGCACTAACTAGTTTATGGCAACAAAGCCAACAGCAAATGGTAAGAGGTTAATTGAAATGGAAATAGGAACCAGAAAAGGTATAGGGGAGTTTACTATTGGGATTTATAATCATCATTTATCTCAATTCATACAGATCCTTGATACAGGAAATAATACCTTGTACTTCTAATTTTATTAGGAAGAAACTGTATTTATAATCCTGGAGTGACTGTTAGATGAGACTAGGGAATGGAACCGGTTTCAGTAATCCTACATTTCTCTCGGATCCTGATAATGCAAGAGAACTCTGAACTTTGACTTGGAATGACATGGGGTCCAAGACCCAACACTGCCACTAATGGGCTGTGTCCCCCAGGACACTACAGTTGAACACATTGGACCTTAGTTTCCCAAAAGGTAAAACCATTGTAAAATTGAGGAGACTGAATCTGATGATGCAATGTAAATATCAGTTCTAACACACTGTTTGCTCATCTCTGTGAGGCTACTTTTAAAAAGCGCCATAAGACCACTTTGAAAACAGGTTCATAACTGATTTTTTTCCCTTTGTACATAATTCCCTGAACAAAACTCAAACTCCTGTCTTAGACTGCATATATAGTTCCCTCCGCTGGTATAACCTTTCACCTCAGGCATCATGGAGGAGCTTTTGTGAACATTCTGTAGTCTCTCCTGGGAAAACAGTTTTCTTTGGGACCCTGGCTTTACAAAGTGTTCATTCGATAATACTTAAGCAGACAGTACTACATTTTCCTCCCCAATATTAGCAGGATAGTGATTTTCAACAAGTATTGCCTAAGGGAGAAATATTTGTCATTTTTAAGTCTTCAACCACCTGCCCCACCTCAAAGAAAGATGGTTTGTTTTATGCTAGAATTAAACACAATTAACTTGAAGCACTCCCTTTGAGGTCAAGAAGATATTTGTATTATGTCAAGCAAAAGCACCAACTTTCCACCTTAGAAATGCATTTACCATCACATTTTTCTCAAAACCAGATTTTGTTAAAAATGAAGTATTTCACTGCTTTTGTCTTGTAAAATGATCCTAAATAGTGAATGCTTGGAAAGTCAATAGACTCACACACCTAATAATGAACAAAATGTTAGAATAAAAAGCATTTAAGTACACATATATCACAAAAGAGAGTAGGCAGAGGGGTTATGAGAATGTGTTATGTTCTTATATATAAGAACATAATATATAAGTTTATAAACTGTCAAGATTCCTAAAGGGTCAAGATTCCTTAATTTAGGAGAGAGATCCCCTAAAGTCTTAACTGGCAAGCCAGACAAAGTTGGCTAATTGGGTGGACAAAAGTGTCTACAATTACTACACATAGCATTTGAAAAGACAGGAAGCAGGAAATGTATTGAAGATAAAACATGATCCAAGTATAGCTAAATTACAATATCTAGAGCTCAACTAAGGAAAAAAAATTTGAGAATTATTCCTTTTCAGTAACCACAATAAATGAACAAAATAAAAATCATGAGGAATCTCAAATCTGACACACATTATTATTTGCCAATCTAGTACAGTCTTAACAGAAAGCAGAAATCTATCATTTTAATATTCAATAATTCTTGATCCAGATTTTAGAGAAAATGTTTAGTGTTTCAGTTTACTCAAACAAAAAGTTATTTCTTGAAACAGAAGCAAAATGCATTTTCTCTATTTTGTGTTTTGAGGGCATTTTTTTAAACCCATATCCATCAATTGTTTTACTAGCTTTATTTTGCACACATGGTAATGAGAGAAGAAAGCACAAAATAACAAAATCTTCAGTTAAAGCTCAGCCATCTATATGGAAAATCTCCCATGGCTTCAGAAACTCAGCAATAAAACTTTGCTCATTTTTTTAAAAAAATATTTTTAGTTGTGGATGGGTAGACATAATACCTTTATTTTATTTATGTATAAGTGGTGTTGAGGATCAAACCCAGTACCTCACATGTGCTAGGTAGGTACTCTACCACTGAGCTACAACCCCAGCCCACTGCTTCGCTCATTTTTAAAGTGAGTTTAAAATAGCCCCAATAATAATAATAATAATAATTATTATTATTATTATTATTATTATTTTGTTAGTGTATCTGTCTAATCTATTTCAGAAATTGTGAGTTAACATAATGTGAATGTGATATGAAGTTGAAAATATATCAATTCTAATAAAATCATGATGAACTTGAAGGGTAAAAAACAAACAAAAAAAGCTGGCACATATTTAGCACCCACATTCAAGCTTTTCTATAAGAAGAATATTTGCTTTATTAGCTACTACTGCTACAATTATCATTGTTCTTACTGAGTCCTTACTATGTACCTCATAATATTGAAATGCACTGCATTTTCAACTGTATTTATTTATTTAATATTCAGGAGAGAGGTATCATCATCATCCCATGTTTTACATATATTTTTACAGATGAGGAAACTGAAGCACCACAAGATTAAGTAATTTGCCCAAGGTAGTAACAAGAGCCAGAATGCGAAACCAGTAAATCCGGCTCAATTACCCGCTTTAGCAGCCTCATTTCTGATTACATGTGAACGGGAGTCACTCAAACGTCTGCCTGGAATTTTTATCTAAAAGTTACATTCAAGGAAAGCACATCTCTTTTCTATCTACAGATTTTTTTTTCCTGCCCATTAAACATAGGGTATAAAATTTTAACCAAGGTTAAAGTGGGTATATCTGCAGAGTTAGAGACCCAGCTCCTCCAAGCCATTATCAGAAACAAACAACTCTGGTCATATGACTCTCAAGATGGACATATTCAGTCTTTTAATGGCCTAGGAGGTGCTGTTTGGAACTCCCCTTCAACAAATAGGCCTTCCTTCAGTTTTCTGAAGGTAAACTCCTTCAATCCTCAAGTCTTTAACAGATCCTGACTGTTTCCCAATTCATCATTCAACTCTTGGCTTCAACATCATCTCCCAGGAGCCTTCTTTTACTGCCCAGGTGGATTATGCTCCTGTGTTTCACATTTCCTAGCACATTCTCTGTGTATCACATGATTATACTTAAAATCAGCTATCTGTATAAATTATTTTCTGATGTTGGTCTTCTCTAATACACAATTTAAGAAGAATGGTCTTATTTATATTTGGCATATTTAGTGCTAAATCCCTAGTACCTGGACTTTCTGAGACATAGTAGATGCTTAGGAAATAATTCTAAAAAGAATAAATGTAAAAACACTACAAAATAAAAATCACTTTCAGAAAGTATCCCTTTTATTCTAGAACAACTAAGTGTTGCTTTTTTTGTCTTGAAAAAAAGTGTCCAAATGAAATTTATCTCTTCATATATTATTGCCAGGTGAACATTATAGAGTATCATCAAATAATCTCTCCAAGACATTTCCTTTGTATTTTACCTTGTCTTGGTAAGTGGGAATGGTGCTTTTACCTTCAGCTTTTATGGGAACTAGTAGCAGAATAGCCAGTCCTGTCACTCACAATACAGTGAGTAACACCTGGTAGCTCACACCTAGCTGAGAAGTTTATTAATGAGCTTCCACTTCCTTAAAATGAACACATACACACTTTGGTGCCAAGGCAGTGTTTTTTACCTGATGATCTAGATTTTGTTTCTAATGCATCTAGGTCAGCAATAAGAATCTAAAACTGTTTGGTGATATCATTTCCTACTGATGGCCATTATAACTGATGCAGGTTGCTTTGGAAAGAAATCACCTGGAAATCCACTTAAGGGTGACACTTAGTTTCTTGTATATAGGCCATAGAATTGGTTCCTCCCTACCTAATTTCCATGATTTCTGCCCAGTTAGCCAGAATTTAGCTTAGAATAATGACTTAATTAATGGCTTACAAATGTATGTTTTGAGGAACTAAGATTATAGTTTATCCAACTCACAAACTATTTCTCGGAAATGATATAAATTCATGACATCATTTTCCAGACTTTAAAATACACCCTCAGAGTCCAAAACAGGAGCTTTTATTTGCAAGAATATTGAAGTATGAAACAAGGAGTATACTACTGAGTGTTAGTATTCTAAGTGTATTCAATTGAGAGTCGAAGCTTCAAGAGTTCTGATTTGCATTTGCTATTCAAATGCTTTGCTGATTGATACTTTTTTTATTATATTAGAGGCACAGTTCTCAATTATTTAATGTTTTGTAATTAGACATGGAGACTTATATATCATTGGAGTAACCCTTTAAGCTTTTTAACAGCAAAGTAAAACTGAAGTTTGTAGCTGTGTGGAAGGCATTTCCTACTCTGAAAGGGCACTTAAGTATTCATTTCAATCTATTTACCCCACTATGAAAGCAACAATCCATCAATCAGTTTAATAATTATAACAACTCATTAGTGTCTTCAAGAAAAAACAAAAGGCTGGGCCACTATGTTTAAGAGCAAACTCACTTCAAGACTTCACAGGCATCCATTAGTAATAACACCATAGAAAATAAAAAGGGGAGAGTGTTTGCAAATCATCAAGCTTATTCACCCAGATCAAACCACCCACATCTCTGGTGATGATCGGGAGACATGCAGGGAACAAACTGACTCAGGTAAACACTTTTAAAAAGTGATTGCAATGCATGATAAAAATCTAATCTGTTCAGCTTTTTTTTTTTTAAACCAAACACATTCTCTGTCCCCATGGGTAATCAATTATGTGAAAGCAACATTTACTTCACATTTTTTACCTATTAGGGTACAAGTTCTTTCATACTTAGAAAACTACCCTGTATTTAAAATTTTTCCCACTGGAAGTATAATGAAAATAACACTGGGATCAACAAAAAGAAAAAAAAACTTGCAATGTGTTGATGAAAACAATATATACATACACACACACACACACACACACACACATACATACACACACATATACATATATATATATTTTAATTTGTTCTAGTTATACATGAGAGTAGAATGTATTTTGACATATCATACATATATGGAGTATAACTTCTCTTTCTTATGGTTGTATATTATGTAGAATTACATTGGTCACATAATCACATATGCACATAGTAAAATGAATTGGACATTATTATCCTATCTTTCCTGTTTTCATCCCCCTCCCTTCCCTCATTCCCCTTTGAAAGTATTTCTATTCCCCCTGCCCTTATGATGAATTAGCATCCGCATTTCACAGAAATCATTTGGCCTTTGGAAAACCATATAATTCTGTTGTCTGCAAAACAGGCAGGTGAACAAAGCTTATGTAATGTATGGGAGCACGTTACTTCTTTTGCACACGTTATAGCCTCTCCTTAGTTTATATCATATATCGTATGATATATTTCTTTCTGAAGATACCATTTCAAGCCACAGCAGTCCATGTTTGTCCCCAAGACATCCAGGGAACATTATAGGATATAGAGATAAATAGACATATCCTCTACTCTACAACAGCCTTAGTCTAGGGAGAGGGCATCTGGTATACAGAGAAGTAGAATGTGTACAGGGTGGAGGCCTCATTCAGAAGGGTGGGATCTGAGAAATCTTTAAGGCAGAACCTTAATGACTGGAAAGGACCTGTAGATAAATACTTGGATGTGGCAATGTTGAGGGAATAAAAAAAGTTTAGAAAAGAGTCTTTTCTGAAATCTCACTATTCTGAGTTTGCCTTTCTAGCACTGGACATTGTTGAAGTAATTCCCTAGGAATTACTAAGGCTTGTAAGAACTCATACCTCACCCAGTGTGACCATTTCTCTCTGTGTGCCTGTGGAGTCCTCCACCTTAGTGTGGTAACAAACTTTCATATAGTCTATTTAAAAGTAATCAAGCCATTCCCAAAACATCTGATGTCCTGCTCTGAGAGGGTAATGGTTTTCCTTTTAATTCTGATTCCATCAATAGGGTGACACTAATCCAGACTGATTTGAGTAAACAGGGCACATTCCCCATTGTCTCTGTGATCTGAGAAAGAATAAACTTGAAAAAGATCACTGCCTGGATTGGAAATGGCCCCTTTGGGTGTTTTGCGCAAGCTTAAAAGGAAAAAGAAAATGCCTGTGCAGGGTTCTGTCCAAAGCGAGCTCACTTTTGAGGGTGGTAATTCTCACAGGGGTATTATACTAAACTGCACCTATTAGTGGCTTTAGCACCAATAAGAAAGTAGAACTATTTCTTTTGTAGTGTTTCCAGAATGGCTGACAAGAGAGTTTCATAAATTTCCGCCTCTGGCAACACACCATAGCTTGATTCAAAATTCCCTCTTTCAGCTTTTAAAAATAATGTTTTTCCCCATTTAAGAAACCCAGGCAAGATGCAATCCTGATTACAAGTTTTGCATGAAATATCAATTTATCCATTTATGTACACACATTCACTAACATTCCAAAAATGCTTTATTCTTGCCAGTTATCCCCTCACCTAGAACATGTGCTTTATCTTAGCAACAGTTGCTGAATTTTAAATGGACAGGTGAGCATTATCTGGTGAAGCCATCTCAGCCCAAATCTCCATAGCAGTCCAATTTCACATGTCTTTGGTAAAGAAACTTAAAAATTTTTATTTATAAATCATAGTGTATAAAGCTATGCTTTATCAAACAGAATAAACTTAGAAACAAATTTCAAAGAATTTTTTTTCTTTTTCCTTTTCCCCCAGAAAGGAGTGTGTTTTGTGTAGTGCAGAGGTGCTACATTATCATCCTAAATAAGAGAATCAAAGTGGAGACTTCTAAAGTACTGCTTCTGAAAAGCCTTTGTAGACAATTCAGTTTCACTACTTATTCAAATGAGGCTGAAGAGCAATGTGGCATTTGGTAAAACCTCATGGTTTCCATAATGTCTGAAAGAAGTGGAAAGGAGGACAATCACATGCTAAGACTGGATACTTTCAGAATCTGTTCATATAAGTGGACGAACAGGTTGGTAAGGAAGAGAAAAAAATGAAGTACAAGCTTGGATGTCTCCCTATTTATCACCTTGTTCCTCCTACCCCTTCCCTGGCTTTAAATCAAGTCAGTGGCCCCAACATCACTGCCGCCACCTAGCTGTGGCCCCCCTCATCTTTCCTGCCTTAGCCTATTAATACTTTCTCAAGTTGCCTGTTTTCTTCCTGGGTGAGATGGAAGTGGTGAAGGAGGCTGTGGCAGGAGAGGATATTAATGCGGGTAAAGATATGTGTTCTCCTGATATTTCCCTTCAAATATAAAGTCCTAAATATGTTTCATTGTTTCAAAATGAAATTTGAAAATTTTATGACAAAGATTTTTCATTTGTGATACTGAAGTTTTTGTTGTTGACGATGATTTAATAGGGTGGGATTTTTTGTTGTTGTTGTTGTTGTTGTTTAATAAGTCATTAGTATTTCTGTCACAGTATTACTTCCCAGTTGGGATTCTCATTTCAAACAAATGCCATACTTCAGCTCTAGTATTACTACTTGCATTTACAACAGTGACCAGAGAAAAAAGTTTTGGTATTTATTTTTTATCCTATATCTAAGATGAATATTTAACGAAAAAAAATTAATTCCTAATTAACATAGAGAATCAGTCTGAATTTTGTTCCTAATTTTGATTAACTTTAAAACATAAACCAAGACTCAAAAAAGGTAAGATGCCTTATCAGTCTCTGGCAAAGTCTAAGGAACTGAGCAGGAAATCCTCTACTTCTCCCAACCCAAGCAATCATTTGGTCTTATTCTTTACTCTCACTGTACTAAGCCAACAAAGTGCAGTGCAAATTTAGATTCCTGAATTATGAACACTGTTCATACTTTAAAAACATGAAGGTCCTGGCTCTTAGTAAGATAACAGCCCCTACGATCTTGTCTTGCGGTTTCAATGGAAGCTTCCGGCATTAAAATCAACATGTTCCCTTTTTAAATCAATATACCATGCTCCTTCATGGGATGTGGTACAGTTCTTTGTGTCTTCATTCATTTTCTACATGCTACACAGAATAACCTTGGTCCTCCCCATTCTCAGATGAATTCTGGTCTTCTGATCATGTGAAATTGCACCTTCATCATGAACACCTTAAACTCTGTTCCTCTTTTTAGAACTTGTGGTGTCTCTTACTAGTCCTATTTTATACTGGAGTCATCTATTAGCATCTAAAATCCTCCTTTGATTGGTGGATTCTCCAGGGTTCACAGCTAAAAGGTGCTCTTTTCTACTTTCCTAATGATTTCTTACAGTAGAAGAAATAATCTAAATGGTTTATGGCTGCTATATCAAAATCATTGCATCTAGGGACAGGCAAAGTTAGACTACTTTTTCATTTTGGAGTGGTGTATTGGGGAAAAGACTGAAACAAAAATAGGGTCTTTATTTTTAAAGTAACCAAGTAATTTGTCTGAACTGGGATACTTTTGACAGTGAAAAGGGGTGTTATTAAGAGTTATGCTGGAACAGCTGGTGTAAATAAAGACAAACTAAGACCAATGTTTCCTAATTTATCTATGGCAGAGACCACAGTTAAAGAGAGCTATGGGCAGAGAACACATGAGTTGCATGGGATCTTAAAAACAATCCATTTCTACTTTTCCAAAAGTTCTAGAAAAGTGGTGGATGTTCTTACAAAAATGGCAGCCAAAGTATCAGGTGGAGAAATGCATTTTTATACTTCCAGGCATTTCTAGAGTGAACTTATTTATCTTCCCAAGAGCTCCCTAAAAGAGATCAAACACACCCTCCCTCTCTGCAGTCCTTCTGTGGCTTGTCATTGTCACTATATTAAACACTCTCTCAGTGTTAGGGTCCTCATGGAGATGCTCTTATCTTATATTTTCCTGACTGTATTTCATAATCATCTTATGCTTTCAAAATGCATAGGAACTACTGGACATTTCTAAGTGCACCAGCCATCACCCCACCCCTGTGCCTCTATTGTTTATTACTTTACCTCTCCTTCTCTCTTACATTTCAAGGAAACAGAAATTTCTACCTCTCCTTCCAAGTGCAGTGGCATCTTATATATTTTTGTGGATTTTCTTGATCTTCCTACTTTGGGACTTTCTTGCTTGCTTACTTTATATGGCTCATACTTCTCACATGACACTTAGGATCTTCCCTATGTTATAATTGTATGTGTATGTATAATTGGCTCACTCTGCCAATGAACTATAAACTTCTCAGTGTAGAAGTATTTTCTTAACTCATTTTTAGAGCCTAACATTATATACACTACTGATTTTAAACATTTATTTGAAAAGAAAGAGCAGTTTTTCTAATCTGTAGTTTTCTCAATACTACTTTAAATGAATAATGACAAAGTGCAACTCAACTAAAAACCATGAGCATAAATTATAAAATGTTCAGAGAATGGACACATTAAAAAATTACACTTTATTATTTTCTTGTGCCTCTGAGGTATGTTTGAAAAGATTAGAAATAAGATTAATCTTGGAATTAATTTACTTCTTAAAAATTCAACCTATTATCTTCTAGACCAAAATGTCCAACCCTACTGAGTATCTTATGTAGGAGCTCCTAAACTGGCACTGGACAATGACACTGTTATCAGTAACCTAACCTTTTACTCATTACACATCAAATGAAAACTGGCAGTCCATGGGCTTGGACAATTTTTAATCTTCAAAACAGTAAAATTTTAATAGAAATGATAAGAATAAGTTACTTTTCACTGAGATATATTTTGGTTACCTGTGCTCATCTTTTCTTAATATAAAACAATTAGAAGTTAGGGCTGTGGCTTTGGCTCAGTGGTAGAGTGCTTGCCTAGTTTGTGTGAGGCACTGGTTTCAATCCTCAGTATGACATAAAAATAAATAAATAAATAAATAAATAAATAAATAAAATGTCTATCAACAAATAAAAAAGTTTGAGAAAAAAATGAATTAGAAGTTAAAAATATTCAATAGGACAAAAAAAGTTTGATTTGATCATCATAATCTGAAGAGAAGATTTTTACCTATTTCTGTTTCTCCTACCAGGTCAGGTCCCGCTCAAAGCAATCACATGCACATCAAAGAAAGCTAGAGTGCATTTGTGGCAACATATTTCTCAACCATTTGATCCAAATCCTTCCTTGATAAACAAATCTTGTGACCTTAAATATATACACCCTTAATAAGCACAATAGAGAATCTAAATTCTCTACAGGCATATCGTCTTAAAAAAATGTTAATAGGT
Source organism: Ictidomys tridecemlineatus (assembly GCF_052094955.1). NCBI lineage: Eukaryota > Metazoa > Chordata > Mammalia > Rodentia > Sciuridae > Ictidomys > Ictidomys tridecemlineatus. Next base: position 134,536,699 of record NC_135479.1, on the reverse strand, counting down.
ATGTTCAGAAAATGAATGTAATATGATAAAAAAAATAAAGCAGCCAGTATTTTTTTGGGGGGAGGGGGTTGCTACAGATAATCCAGCATTCATTCATGATGTACTCCCCATACCCCCGTTGAGGATCACTGCCCTCCTAAAGAACAAACCAAACATACTTTCCTTAATCGAGATAAAGGATAAGTGATTCATTATCACCAAATCATTTTTCCAATAGTAATGAAGGAAGGTACCATCTATGATCTGCAATCTTAGATCTCTTTCTCCCAGTCCCCTCTCTGCTTGAGGGCACCCAATTGGAAAACAAGTAGTGCAATCCAATGCCACAGCCTGAACTTAGGGATGCAGCCTGACTGACACCTGAATTAAACCTGCAGTTTTGTGCTTCTTGTCCACTGCTATTTTTACAGGAGGCTAAATATCCCAGAAGCACAACATGGGAAAGCTTAAGATAATGCATTCAGTTAGCAAACAACAATATTAAAAGAAAAATCACTCCCTCTTAAAACAAAATGGTTCAGCCTGTCTGAACAGTACTGAGGTAGGAGAGACTATTCTCCTTGACCAAGGAGGCCCAGAGGTCAATTAAATGACAATGACCTGGACTCAGAGCTCACACTGCTACCTCAGCACTTTTGCTCTTGCATTCAACTAGGTTTTCACAATGGGTTTTTTCACAAAAGCTATTTTGGAACATATGCTATGAATTGCAACAGCCCTCTTTAGGGTCTTCAATTTCTCCTTGATATTGAGAAAAGAAGTTTTAACAAGCAGAACTCAATCATATTCCTAGAGTACTCTCAAATATGGAAAGAAAAAATCACTAACTGTGATTTGTTAAATGAAGCGTGTTGGTGTATGAACCTTGAATTCTTGTTAGGATCCTAATTCATTAGACAAAACTTTCCTCCTTCATTTAAAATCCCAGATGAGGACTTCTGATAAAGATCTTTTCTAAAATGGAGTGTGGGTCTCTGTTGCTCACATTTACACATGCATGTGCTTGCACACATATTCACATATGCACACATCAATGCAGCCTAGGTTTTTTTTGGGGGGGGGGGGGGATAGCAAGAAAGTGGAACTAAAACTTAATCAGTGAAGAAGCTCCTTTATTTTGAGCCTATCTTTCTCCAAGTCTGAGCTGGGTCTCAAGACAGTCAGTGGGTAGCGGAGCCCAGGGTAAAACCACTGTAACCCCAGGGTAGAACCTCAAGCCCAGCTTGTTACATCCTGCCCAGGTTCCCATCCCTTCCGGAACTTTTCCTGTTCATTTCAGCAAACCCAATCCAGCTCTGCTGAAGTGATAATAACTGGAAAGTTGTGAAAAAAGGGAATCGAAAAGGAATACGGCTCTTGTGTCACTTTTTACTCATCAACTCAAAAAATTTTCCTGTAAATTAAACCAACCAATTATTTGAAGTTGGAGAGTACACTATAGTTCTCAAGTAATTTTGATTTTTTTTGCGGAAACTTCTAAGTCTCTTTTTATTCATAACCTGGCTATTTAAAAAATTATTGTGGAATAACAGTAGAGTGTTATTTCTCTATTGATGTTGCTAATAAATATGAATCCCAAAACATTATAACTTTTGCACTGAATTTCAGGATTCTTGGGACCAGGTGGCCCAGGCATTTCATAGTCTATAATGTAGAGCTACATTTTTGTAGAGAACTGGTTATGAAAGTACACTGTGCATGGAAAGAAAGCTGCCCCTAAGAACTAAAACAGAACCCTGACCATGAAACAATCCCACAATATGCCGGCGGAAGGATACGAAAATCATGAAGTAAATATACCAAAAAACATAGGGAGGGAGGAAAAGTTCAGCCATATTTTTTTTTTCATAGATTCCTCTGTGCACCTAAGCAGCATTCCAACAGGAAACAGACAAATGCTGCCTTTTGAGCTCCTGACCACACATTTACCTAACGTTTTTGAAAAACACAGACCTGTGTAAAGGTATTTTCTTTCATCATAAGGATGTCATATTTTCCTATATGGCTGACTCTTTGGCCTCTACCTAAAAGTAATCCCTACAAAGATCTTCTAATCACAGTGTTTATGCAGTTTTTTTCATGATATTACATTCATTTTAAAATAATAATGTTTTTTCCACTTTGTACATCCTGAGCTTTTCTTAAAGATATCTCTGAACCAACTTTTCTTCTGTTTTATAAAACTTAGCTACACAGGTCTTTCACTGATTATAAATACTCTGTGAAATCGCTCGGGAACAAAGGCATATATATGTAACAGACGGATCATAGAGATTGAGACTGAGCAAAATGGGATCCGATAGAACACAACAAGAAGATCATAAAAAGTTATCACCGTTTAAAAAGAATTGTTGATGAGTTTAAGTTCTCAACTCAATTTTAAAGTAACTTTCAATATTAAAGCAAAACAAGAAACTCAAGTTTCTCTACTGAGGACAAGTAGGACTGCCTGAATGTTTTAAAGGAAAATAGACACTTCCTTTTCCTTCTTCTGATAACTCGATATTTCCCCTGTTATATTTACACAGTTCAGGTGTCTAGACAATAGCATGGTCAATGTGACAGTGCCGGCTCGGTTGCCCTCTTCCCTTTGCGGTCTGCCTGGAGTACTATGCATTTTGTTTTGATTTTTAAGGAGCTCAGTTTGAGGACTCCAGCCTACTTTTTCAAGCATTCACCTGCAAGCATTTTCATCCGAAACACTGAACTCTCCACAACCAGCCCCCCCAATCTGATTAGTGTCAACACAGCTGCCCTATTCTGAGGAATGTAAACTAATATTGTTGTTAGACCTCCCTCAACCTTAGGAAACTTCCTCAAAGCCCTACAGTCTCTTCAGGATTTTTTTTCCCCCCTCCTTATCCTCTTTGCCTGGTGATTTAAATCCCTAAGTCAAACTTGTTAAGAAATCAGAGAATCATCAATTCCTTAAACAAAATCTCGCCTGCTATGGTAAACATTTACATGTATGCATGCATAATATTTAAGGATGTATTTGCTCTTAGAAACCTCTGTCATTACACAGCAAACATCCAAGTCAATCACCAGACAATAGGTACATTACTAAAATCTCTTCAGGATTTAAGTGGGTCCCTGGATTGATAAAATTAAAAATGAAGATGGCTTTCAGGAAAAAAAAAAAAAAAAAAAAAAACAAATCTCACTACCTGATCATTTTGAGACAGACAAACTTCATTTGCTTTTAAGATGAACTCTGGCTATAGAACTAAGTAAAGACAACATAGCCAACTAATTTATCTCCTTGACACATGAATATCCATCAGAAAAATCAACTCAATGTATGTAACAAAGTGCGATCTGCTAAAGCAGCCTGTTCTTAAAAAGAGTGATTTTATAAATTCCTGAATATTGGATTTCTTCAAATACGCAATGTTAACCAGAAATTTTTCTTTTCCCTTTTCTCCAAAAGTTTCATCTCCTACTTTAAAGAAAAAAATAATAATAATCTTAGAGCCACTACAGAAAACATTAACCAAGAAAATGAGATTCCCATATACAATCTGCAAAAACATTACATTGGGTAACCGAGAACCCCAATCATCTTTTTATTTTAAAAACCAAAACTGAGAAAGCATCTCTAAATGAAATGCTAAAATCTTAAATCCTTACCTCACTAAATTGAGTCTGGGCATTGTTTTCCAGGTACAACATGTTAGCTGTAAGATTGATCAATGCTGCTGTCCTCTCTTCTGGTTCCAGGGTTTTGCCAACCCCCCCACCCCCTCTGAGACCCTCACAGTATAAATCTACTAAGAAGATAAGAGAACTCAGGTCCCTCTCTCTTCTTTCTCACTCTCTCTACATACTTTTAGGTTCCCTAATATATACCCAACTATAGGCATGAGGGCGGGACTCTTCTCTTTACCTGTCCAATCCATCAACTTCCACCTGGACTCCTCCACTCCAATGGAGTGAGGCCTCTCCCATCTCATTAAGTAGTTAGAATTCCTTATCACCAATCTTTAAAAGAAAAAAGAAAGAGAAAAAAAAAAAAAACAGGAAAGAGACAGACAGGTAAAACTTTCCCTGTCTCTTTCATAAGAAAGTGCACTCTCTCCCCAAAGCAAAACAGAGTCTTCCAAAGAAACCGACCACCACCAGGACTTACAGGAGGCATTTCAAAAAGTTATTTTGTACTTTAAAACTGGAGAGTAAAATGTCAGGGAAAGTTTTTGAAGTTTTTTTTTTTCTTTTATTGAGTTTAAATCCTAGATTTAAGGTTTCATGAATGATTATACAAATTTATAAATTAGGGGCAAATACTAAAATCCATTGTTATACTTTCTAAATTAAAAAAAAAAAACCAAAATGTGCTGCCTGAAAGCTGAAAAATTTCCACCTATTCTTTCCTGAGACATGCCAGTGGTTTCATACAGAGCAATGCTGATAAAGCCACTTCATTTTTCTGACTAGGTGTTGATCACAATTCAAACCATTGGTCCCATTGCCTTGTAAAAACAAATAATTATCCATGTTACATATAGGAAATATAAATCCTTGGACATATGTCCAGTTTTTTTAAAAAAATCTTCTCTAACTGAATATTTACTTTATCCACTTTATTACACCTAGATTTTATTAACACTCAAAGACAATATTATTTCATGTGAATGGATAATAAAATTGAGTATTTACATGATGCTTCTATTGAAATGATTAATAGAATGTATTCTAAAGCATGACAGATCTATTAAACTTTTGCTTTAAAAATGTATTTACATAAATACATACAAACACATTAGGATCTGGCCTTGGTCATCATGATTTAGTAAAGATGAATATAGACTGATAGTTATATAATTTTCTAAAATACTCTTTCATTATGCTCAGTGTTTGGATTAAGTTAGTTTTATATCTGTCCTCTACCCTCTAATCAGGAAGCCAATTTCCTCTGTTCTGCCCGAAACTTACAACTGGCTAAGATTATTATGCATATTTAAATTTCTTCCAAAATGTAGAAGAACATTAGATGAAAATTAGTAATCATAATAGATTAGTACATAGCTTTCAGAAATAAAGTTTTGTAAATATGTTTATAATGTTGGATTTGCCTCCTCCTTAATTCTACTTTGGCATTCATAAAATGCATGCATATAAAGGATTATGTGGTCATTGGGATAAAGGTTATTTTAAGGTTCCTGAATTACTATCAATAATTCTGTTGCTGCTTTTTTTTTAATGAACTATTTTCTATAGTATAATTTGATCTCAAGTATCCAAGAACATGAAAATCATATAAGGCTACACATTTATATCACATAAAACATTCATTTCTTCACTCAAACATTAAGAAGAATGACCTCTCTTTTACCTGCAATTAAACAAATGAGCACTAGCTATAAAGAAAAAAATTACTTACAAAATGCAGCATAATCATTTACACTGTGTATTTCAGTTTTATACCCACTGACAGCTATAGGACAATAGTGGAAAGCAGAAGCCTGCTTCCTTAAAACTGTGCTCTATTACAGTGTCTGGAAAACTTGGATGACCCAAGAATCACCCAAGGTTCTTTGTAAAAACAGGGATCTGGTCTCAGCACAGTCTGACTGAATCAAATTCTCCAGATTTGCACGCCCAACAACTGGCTTTATACAGCCTTCTAGGTAGTCCTGAATAAGTCAGGCTTTGGGGTCAGTGCTCTAGAGTAGATGCTGTTAGCACAGCTGCCCAGAAGGTCGTTACTGCATTGCATTATTATTATTATTATTATTATTATTTACTCATGGGATAGTGTAACCATTTGAATCCCTAAATCTAGAACTGAAGGTCTTAAGTGTTGATAATATACAATCAAAATGTTAAACTTTAGTTTTCACAAAGTCCAAAGATTTCCAGCACGTAAAAAATGGTCAAATTTCTTCTGTGTATTAGCACAGCATGAAAAAAATCTGACTATGGTCTTGATCTAGCATAAATCTACCAAGATTCCAGACAAAATCTCAGACAATATAGGTACTGTGACTCCTTGAGGACCTCTGGTAGTTGAGGAGAAGAGCACTAGTCTGGGAGTTAGAAGATATGGGCTGTGTTCCCAGTTCTGCCTTCAGCTAGGTCTGTGCCCTAGGGGCAAGTTACTTAACCACTCTGGATTCAAATTCCTTATTTGTGAAATGAGGGGCAGAACTAAATTATTTCTTAAGATCATTACTAAGATAAGGGTCTATATCCTTGTCCAAAATTCAAAGGAGTGACTTGGAGGATTACTTATGTTTCTCTTATTTTACTTTGACATTTTCCCCCTCAATTTGCTCATCTTCATATTATACAAATAAAATAGTCAAGTTGTATAGATAATAAGATAATTAAATGCCATAAAGCAAAAAGGAACAATGTGTTGGGACAAAATGCATGTTTTTTGCTGTTGTTGTTGTCTGTTTTGCCTTAAAATGAAAAATCAGCTGACAGGCCATATAAATTTGAACTTCGCACAACATTTCCCTAAGAGCTAATTAAACTATTTCTTATAATGTATGATTTCTGAATTAGTGTGAATATTTTATGTAAGTATCATGCATTTATTTGAGCACAAGCTTACAAATAAAGTAACAATTCTCTGTGCTCACCACACAACAATGCTTATCCATGGATCACAAAAATTTAGTAATGTGTATTCATTTTCGCAATAACCTAGATGATGTAGGTAAGTACTATTATGCACACTTTGAAAACACATGAAAAAAAAATACCTTCAGTGAATGTCCCAAGCCCTCAGGAGTCAAAATAACTCTATTTAGAGTTCATAACTTTCCATTCTCAGGTATTTTTCCAGATGAGTTGAAGTTTTATGGCCTCAGAATTAAGGGTCAATACTGTCCTCTGGATGAAAATATCATTGATATAAACCCACAGCTTTGGGAACAGATTTCTTACAGGTGGGATCATCATGTATTTTCCAGAAATAGAAAAATGCCAATATTTTATTGAGTATGCTTCTTAACAGTTATTCAATTCTTTATCATAAATGTTTGAATATTTTTTTTCTCTTTGCATATATCTGACTTTTCTTGCACATGTTTTTGTGGTTTGCTTTTTGGTACAGAAGAACTCTATTTTCCATAATCAAATGTATTATTTTTCTTTTTATATAACTTGCTGGTTTTAAGATAGGTCTGAAAGGCCTTCTCTAACCCAGTGTTATAAAATACTACAAATGGATTGCAGTGTTAGAGAATCGTGCCCAAATATTTTTACAGGCAAATTTTCTAACTTTCCAGAAGTCATGCTTGTATAAGAAACATACAAATACTATCCATAAAATAAATGATTTTTATCATTTATTGAATAGTATGTATTTTTCTCTAATTTGAAATGCCATCTTCTGCATGTACCAATGTCAAAGGCTCTATAACATATCCCCCTGAGGAAGCTAAGCAAGTAGAAGAGGCCTTGGTACTCAAAGCATTTATCTAAAGCTCCTAACTCATACAATGTAAGGTTGGAGAGAGAACAACATTACACATATGATATTTCAGAAAGGGATGGAAGAGATTTTGTGCTCTTACCTTTTTGTGCATGCATTCAGGTGGAGGAAGGGAAATGCTAAGGTTTTGTGAACTCAAGTAATGTCTACCCTCATGATGAGATTAGTTCTACTGAATTGAAGAGGAGGCGATATTAGAAGAGGCCAAGGGTTTGGGTAAATTTGGCTAGGATTAGGTAGATATTAAAGGAAATAAAAAAAAATTGATGACTGGTTTTTATAGCAACAGTTGAAACTCTAAGAAATAATGTGTATCTAGTTCTAAATAGATCATTCCTTTGATTCTTTAACCAAAAATCTACCTGAGGGAGGTAGAAGAAAGAATGCATCACAATGTCTCTTCCCTCTTGCCTTCTGGAGCTCGCTCCCCGGTGACCTTGTCTTTTCTAAAGAGCAACTCTGATCATGTCTCTCCCCAGGATACCCCAATGCCAGGGGGAGGAAACTAGCTATTTAGAGAGGCATTCAAAGTCCTTCAAAATTTCTCCCAAACTACCTTCTCAGCATCATCTCCCCTAAATTCCTATCTGTGAACTATATGCTGGCCTCAGGGACCATTTCTGTCCCTCTGCTCTATCTAGATCCTCTGTTTTGAATGCCACCATTCTCTTTACCTGATATATTAAGACGTTTTTAGATTCTTTAAATGCTACCTTCATAAGGACTTTTTCAATTCCCTATCTGAAGTTAAATCTTAGCCCACACGAATGTTTATAAAAGCATTCATAAAATTCTACCTTTCAGCACAAAAGATTGTGTACGTGTTTGTCTCCCTCATTAGACTATGAGCCTTATTGAAGTGAGAGTAGATTTCATATCATGCTTAGCCTCTAAAGCTCAATGAATATAAGTTCAATTAAAATAGTTTAATTTTTATAAGAAAGAACTAGAAAGTTGAACCATAAATTTTTTCCCAGAGTTTATTATGAGACTGACACTTATTTCAGAGATGCCTTTCCTGTAAGAAGCTAAGCATGCTATCTAATTAAAATATAAGAGAGAAAAAAATGATGCTCTCCATCAATCCAAGCTCAGCATCTCAAATCTCAAGAATTATTTGTCAAAAGAGAAACTTGCCAGCATGATAAACATGTAATTGTAAAAAAAAAAAAAAGGTTGGGGTTTTTAAAGCATATGTGAAACATCAGAAATGTGGGGACTTTCCAAGCTGCTGCAGAATAAAATCAATTAGGTCCTTTTAACACCAGTTACCATTCAGATAAAGGATGATCAACAGAGCACGCTGAGTAACTTTTGAAGCACTGATCTTCCCTGAGCCAAGTTTCTCTTACCTCACATAGGTGACAAGAATAAACATTTGTAGAAGCTACTGAAAGCCACTAAATTAATTCACCAGATCAATTTTCTCTCTAGTCTAAAGCTCACTTCCAAAACAAGATACAATACCATACCATTTTTAGGGTCACTGGCTAGGAAAGGAAAATGAGTTCAGTCCCAAGTCTGACAGCTGTACTCAAGATAACAGTGTTTTATTTGTGTAAACATTCTATAAAAAATAAAACAGTGGACAGGGTTTATATTTTCTCTCTCTGAACTTTTTGTGAGTCAAGTGCTCTTCAAAACACTTTACATATATTGAGGTCATTTAATTCTCATAAACATTATGATTAAGGTTATTTGTATTATCCTTTACAGACAGAGACATCTCTATGTAGCACCCTACATACCAAGCAGTGGAGTCAATATGAGAATCCATACATTTAGGTTCCAGAATCCACACACAGACTGTGCTGTTTGGTTAGATGGCACCTTCATATCCCTCTGACCCTGTATTTATCCCTCTCTCTCTTTTTGTTAGGTCCAGAGCAGCCTAGTAGCTCATTTCCCAGAGAACTCACTCTATGATTATAATAGTAACAATATTTTTACTACACCCATGGATTTAGATAATGCTTTGCTTTTAAAGATTTCTAAAACAGGCTGAGTAAATAAATGCAGAAATGTAGGAGACACAATCACATTTCTTCACATTGACTTTCATTTTGCATTTAAAAAGAGTTAGATTACAAAACAATGTGATATTTAGGAAAGAAAAAAAAGAAAGATCGAAATTAAAATCCAGCTAACTAGAAGCATACCAATCAGAATTATTGTCAAAAAGTTTCCTTTGGCATCCTCTGTATTTATGTATGTAAACAAATTAAGATCACATGATATATAATTTTTTGTTAGTTTTCACAGTATTATGGCCACTTCCTTTTTAAAACATTTATGCAACTAAAGATACTGGTTCAAATATTATGGACTTAAATCACTAGATGGGTTCAGTCCCAAGATACTAAAAAATACATTTGCATAAGGATATTATTATAGCACTGAGGATTATCTTTTCCAACTTTATAAATGAAAAAGTCTTATTTTATATGAATTCCCTTGATTACTAGCAAGAACAACTGTGTTTCAATGTATTCATTGGCTCTTTGCATTTCTTTTTTAAATAATCTGCTAATATCCTTTGTCTTCCCCCCACCATCTCTGTCCCATTGGATTAGTGGTGTTTTATTATTAAAGATATTAAGACTTCGAAAAGTTTGTCAAATATTTCTAGGTTATTTTCTTTTTATTATAAATGCAAATAAGAACTCTGATTACTTTATTACCTAAAATGATTTATTTAACACATGTATTATTTGTTTATACTATAAATATTATTGGAAGCATAGAAAACATAAAGTATATGAAATATAATACAGTCATGTGTTCCAAAACCTGTAGGTTACCACTGTTAAGATTTTGATATATTCTCTGCCAGAGATACGTACTATACAAGTATGTATGTTTTATAAACTGAGCATATACTATTAAATATAACACACATATTTTGTTAAATGTATATTTATATGTGTATGTGTATATACACAAACACACACTCACACACACACGTTTACTATTTATTTGTGTATATTCATGAATATACCTACTTTTTAAAATTAACCTGCTAATACGAGTATATCTTCAGGTCATTTACCATATTTTCCGAATAACATTATGATTTTAAATTGCTACTTAGTCTCATTGAATTAGCCATTTCCCATTAATTGAATATTCATTTTGCTTCCAGTTTTCTTTAACACTCTAATGGTAAAACAAAAAGTACTATGCTACTAATTAACATAAGCTGAATTATTCAATTAACAGACATCATTCCATTGATAAATAACACTACATTGATTTCCAGACATTATACCAGTTTATGTTTAGATCAACAATCTGCACTGCACTTCACCTTGCTACAATAGCACTAATAGCTGATAATATTTAAAATAAGATTAATATTTTGTATTAAACTTATGAAAAATTACCTTCTGCCTATTGCTATGTTACATTTGTCTTCTTAATAAACATACTCCTCTCTATTTCCATTGATTGGTCTACTTTGGAAAGAGCATGTCTGTAAATCAAGCCCATTTGTGTTTTGTTTTTGTTCTTTTGTTTTGGGCGGGGCGGGGTGGGGGGATACTGGGATTGAACTCAGTGCACTCAACCACTGAGCCACACCCCCAGCCCGATTTTGTACTTTTTATTTACAGACAGGGTCTCACTGAGTTGCTTAGCCCCTTGCTTTTGCTGAGGCTGACATTGAACTCAAGATCCTCCTGCCTCAGCCCTCTGAGCTGCTGGGATTACAGGTGTGCGCCACCAGACCCGACCTGTTTGTGTTCTCATACTGTTGTGTTATTTTTTTGGTTTTGTTTTTTTGATCTATTATCTTGTAAATCAAAAACTGTAGCCACAGTTCAGCTCCCAAAAGTAAGAGAATTCACAGCTTTATGACTTTGGGAATGCTTGAATAATCCCATCGCTCATATTATAATATTTAACTTTCCCACCCAACCTTATCACAGTAGTTTATATGACAGATTCCAAATAAATTTCAGTATACTTTTAGTTATTTTATTCATTCAGGTCTTTGGTTACGAACTTGGCTATTGAATACTTTCAACAAATTGTTTTTTAAACATTAGATTGTTTTGTGCTTAATGCCTAATATATACTGTATTTCTGTCCTTGACCTTCCTATTTACTGTCACATTCTCCATGTGTGAATTCTTTATGGTGAGTGGTCATAAATGACACAGTCTACTACAAGGAATAGTAAAAAGCTCTAGAATCCTGGGGTCCAGGTCTCATTTACATCATTTTCAGTTCTTTTTGTTAAGTGGACTGCAAATATTTGTTCAAGCTAATTACATAATATATCATCTTTCCTTCTAGTTACATACTGAGGTATTGCCCAATGCAATTCCAGATTTTAATGATCTATACTACCTAAAACCACAGGGAAGGCAACCCTTCTTGCCTGTATAGATGGTACAAGAAAGATCATTGCCCTAAGAGTAATGGACTTATGTTTAAGTTCTTGCTCTTAAATTGGTAAACTGAAGCACAGTTGTCCATGCCTCAGTTTTTCAACTTGTTAATTAGACAAGTCTAATTAACAGGTTATATATCCTATATAACTCTGATTCCATTTTTTTGGTCTTTGCCTGTGTCTGTTTAACTATGATCTAAATTTTGCTATTGATGAAGACAGACAACTCCCCTATTAGCTGATACCAGACAAATCTGTCTCTTGTGGAATTTCCTTCCTTTAGGAGCCTATGAGGCACTTGATTCTGTGGACTTCTTGATGTCTATCAAGCTTTGAGCCCTGGCAATTTTAGGCTTCACTTACATTTCCTCAGAGAGTTCCAACATCCTTCTCCAGTTTCAGCTCCTGCTGGGCTGTACCTTTCTTGTAGGCTATGTGTCTACTGGCTGCCACAGATCAGCTCTCCAAAATAAGAGAAGTCACAGCTTTGTGACTTTGGGGATGCTTGAATAATCCCATCTGCAAATCTCACACCCAGTGTGCATACCACCGTTGTGTCATAGACTACAGGGGTTGAATTAATCCACTCGGAGACCTCTATTTCCACTTATTATGCATTCTCCTATACTGCTCAAAACTGTACTACCCCTAGATACTAAATATCAGTTTTTAATGATGTGAAAAGTGACTTAACTATATTGTTTTCAAGTTCCACTTTACTCACTCCGTGATTTGCCCACTGTCCTTGACATTGCTACCTAGCCTGTTTCCTAACTTACTGTAAACACAACAAAGGATCTAAACGGCTAAATCCCCTGTGATTTCTAGAGTCCTTAACTGGGACTGACACTGTCAGAGTCTACACACTTCTAAGGGACATGATTTTCTTACTATGCAAATGCTTTCATAATGTCTGTTGTAGAAGAAAACAACCCTCTGCCAGAAAAAGCACATGAAATAAAATCACAGGTAAAAAAAAAATAAGAGAATCAAAATGATTAAAAAAGAAAAAGACTGAAACCTTAGCTGGATCCAGAATAGCTGACTTCCCTACTACCTCCTGCAGAAGGATTGAGGTAAACTAGACAGGTCAAAACATGGTGTTTGTTAGAACTGGGGAGGCAGTATGCACTGGCTACTCTCTCAGGCACAAATATCACCAGGCTGGTGTAATCTTCTGTTTGTGACAACAGATCATGGGACAAAAAGCACCTGTCTCTGATAACCATTTCCACTCACTATAAGTGTAGGTTATAGGAAAACTTGGCCCACAGATATAAATACGAAGTGACTTCCTACTGTCCTTTTTTTCAAAGGGACCCCAAGTACAGAAGAGAGTGAAACTTATGTGAAGTTATAAAAAGGGGTGAATAATGTAAGCTTTGGAATTTACCACTGGGCATTGTTTTTCCCAATGGAAAAGCAAACCCAACTTCAAGAATTCCATGATTGGGTCTAGCTTTATAACATTCTATATTTCTCCCCAGGATATAGTCTTGAGTACTTCTATTGGAAAAAACACATTAATTGGCAAAGAGGATGCCAAGATTTGGAGATGTATAATAACATTAGGATGTGTACTGTATATTACCGTTTACAGAGCACACATACCCTATATTTCACAATTTTGCATCTCTGCATATATTAGTTTCTTTATTTTCTCCAATAGGCAGATTCAAGTGCATTCTTCAACACCCACATAACACATTACCACTTACTCAACACTAGTTGATTGTCTGCTATGTACTTAGCATTCTGTTTAGATCTATCTTTTGTCCCCTCCCCCCATCCTTGGTCATTTCTTATCTTTTCTAGGTAGACAGTTGCTCTCTCCTCCAAATTTTCACCCTATTCTTAGGTTGCCTAGATCATTATAGATCTCATTTTTTAATCATGTTTTCATGAGTCCCACAAGAAAATAAGAACTTGAGAGCAAAGGTTGTGCCTAGTTTAGTTCTATATTTCCTGCATTGGAGAGTGTGAAGAGTAAACAGGCAAACTCTTAGCTACAGGACTCTTCTGGTTTGATCCACAGAGTAAGGCTGTGAAGCACACATGGAATCATTACTCTGAGTTCTCAGATAAAGAAATCAGTATGCAAGTGATGAATAATATAATGAGGTTCACACATAAATTATGCTTAAGGCTGGGCCTTAGAACACAGGTCTGCTGACTCTAAACCACGTGCTTTTTGTGTGCAAAAGTTGCTTGTCACAGAAGAGCTTGCTGTCTCATGCATGTGCCAACAATGAGTGGGGATCTAGTCTGAGAGTAAATCAATTTTTTGGTTTGCATGCTTTGCAAGGGGAAATGAGAGGTTTTGTTGGTACAAATGACCCCCACAGATAGACTTTTTCCTTTAGCAACCTTTTTCCTCAATCTTGGTCCCCTGAGTTTCCTACTGTTACAGACACAATAACAGTTTAACTCTAGCTTCCCAATCCTGATTCACAACTCGATTAAAAAGTGGTGCAACCAAGTAGGTGTGTCTCTGTGACCCAAGTGGTTAAGCCAGATATTCTGGCCCATAGAAGCCGCTGGTTTGATTTTGTAAGAAAACATTATCTGCATCGATTAAACTGGACAACTCTGTCAGCAGAGATTTTAAAACATCACAAGAAGAGTGAGGCATATAAAAAATAGGTGATTTCCAGCAAAGAATGAAATTTACTGTAGGATTAATATATATGTCACTTAAAAGTAAAGGAAAATGAGGGTAGGTGAGGTAACTCAGTGGCTGAGTTTTTTGCTTTAGCAAATGTGAGGCCAAGAATTTGATCCCCTGCACCCCCCCCCAAAAAAAAAAGAAAAGAAAATATAGCAAAACTAAAGATTATATCTTCTTATCCTAATAGATAAATAATGAGATTAAATCATTTATTCAAATGAAGTCTAGTATAGTGTGTTACAATTACACAAAGAAACAAGTAGCAAAGCAAGGCTTCATTATAAATAATTTAAAGACAAATGTCCACACATACACAAGCACACAGGAGCTAAGTGGCAGTTGGAGCCAACTAAGGGCCAGGTACATAGATCAGTGATAGAGCTCTTGCCTAGTATGCCCAGGGCCCCCGAGTTTGATGCCCAGCTCCCCCCCACACACACACACATACACAATCCTGAGGAATTATTGATAATTCAGTTGTTAAGTAGATAAAATAGCAATATTGCTCTCATCTTAATTCAGAACTTACATTCTCTTCTCATTCCCTTTTAATTCCCAGAGTTTTGTAATTAAGACAGATTCTCTGTGGGTTAAGGATTTTAAGCTACATTGTCAAAGAGCTAAGTGGCAGCAGCATAAGTGGTATGGCCTGAGGTTGCAAGATTATGATCAAACCAGCACACTAGGGGTTCATCCTTAGCATCTCTTTAAAAGACATATTCAGCTTCTTCTCTCCTTACTGATTTCCCAAAATGTCATTTTTAGAATTTTTATTTAGCAACCATGATGAGTTCCTGGTCATGGTCAAGAGTTAGAAGATGACTTCAGTAAATTAAAACTTATGCAAAATTCTCAGACATTTCTTAGTCATGGTCCCTAGTTAGAAAAATCAAAGTTAAGGTTAATGTAAATAGTAGCTGTTTTAAATTAGCTGATTTGATTTGATTCTAATATTAAACCATAGATCTATTTAAAAGCTGTTAAGACTGGAAAGTGTATTAAAGACCCTCAATTAGAGACCATTTAATTTCATCTCACAATACACTTATGCACATGCATGTTTCCTTTCATCAGTAATTGTATACTTTATTGTATGTGTTCCTGCAATAAGACCTATGCAGATAGAGGAGGAGGTATATGTGCATATGAGGAAGATGAAGTCCAAGGACAGGTACTGAATCTTATATCTATAATTACAGACAGAGTTATCTATGGATATAGACTTAAATTGATATGTTTACAAAATTAAAAAAAATATATGTGAAATAGTGACCAAAATAAATGCTATAAATTATAGTTCTTTGGGAAAACAGAGGAAGAATTAATTCCCTTTGGAGAAGTAAGGAGTTAAATATTTAAGATGGAGAATGATGTGGAGGGAAGAAGAAGAGAAAAAGACTTTCCTAATTTAAAGCAACAGCACAGCAAAGACATAAAACTACATATTAAGAACAAGAAGGTTGAAACCGGTGAGGCTTGGAGGGACATGGGGGATGGAAGCTAGATAGGAATGACTTAAGTTAGAATAAGACTGTGGGAGACCTGGATTCTTTGTATCTTCCTCAAGGTAACCTCGGGCTTCCAGAAGGCTTTATGACTTAACTTTCTTGAGTATAAAAATAAGGGCTAGATCAACTTTTATTTTCTATGACTATGTTTCTAACACCTGAGATTAAAAATGGAAACTCTTCATGTGGACTGAAGGAATATCAAAAAGACGCTAGAAATTTGGGGACTGTCTTCTGCTACTGCTATCTCAAAAGATCAACGTCAACTCCCCTTTTCCCTCTCATCTTCCCCCAAAGAAGTGTGCCAAACCCACCCAACTGTCACAACAGTGTTTGCCCTCTGACCTTTGGCAAACAATTACACAGGATGCCTTTCCTACACTGCAGGATGCTATACTCTTGTTTTTTTAAAGACTGACTTGCAGGACAAATTAGAGAGGTAAACTCTGTCTATCTGGGACTAACATTTACATATAGACCCATAAAACAAAACCAGGCCTCCTAACAGATCCCTAGACTTGGGAGGATTCTAACTCAGTTGGGGCTGACCCATGTTCTCAAGATAAATTTAAGCTATCCAAATGTAAGGACCCATTTCCTTATTACTTTTCTGCAAGACTATGAGTCTTTAGCCATTAGTTTTCAATTAAGCATTCACTTATAAATTCTTTTTTCACCATTTCCTAGGACTATAAATGGACACATCTATGATAGTGTCATGTTCTCTTCTTATACACTAGCAATAAGAGCAGGGAAGGCAGAGAGGGCTCTGACAGCGTCTCTGGAGGGAAACGTACAATTCCAAATATAAAAGAAGAAAAAGAACAGTTCATGGTGATAATAATATGACTAGCAATGCTAAGCACTGCTAAAAAGTAGAACTGAAGAATACTGTTTCAGAATTTTAAATCCTCAAATAAATGTAAACACCATTTTCCAGGTTTTTTTCTAGAGGATTTTTCTAAATCCTTAAATTCTTCAGAAATCTTATAATCAATCCTTTTCATTTTAGAAACAATATGAAACCCAAAGATTGAAAAGGAATGTTCTAATACTTTGTAACAATTTTATGCAAATCAAGTGGTTTTCCTTATCTTCTTATTCTTAGTATTGTAGGCCCTATTTGAAAGAATAGCATTACCCCATGACACATATCTATAAGAAATACATTATTTCCTTATGTGGCCTATGGCTAATATTCTACATGTACTGAAAGTGAATATCACATACCCCAATCAGATGCCTCAAGTTCTGTTTTAAAATCTGATTTCGTGACAATAAAAGGTTTTGTAATAAACATAGTCTAATAAAAGACAATCTCTGTTGTTCTCTGGGGAAAAAAAAAGTTTTCTTTTTTTTTTCCCCCATTCTAAGTTTGGGCCTTATAACAGATAAAGGAAATGTCTGAATCAAATGGGAAACAGTAAGCTATAAGAGGAAAAAGGATGAAAAGATGCTTCAGTCAAAGGAGTAAAACAGAGCCCAAGCACATTGGAAGGCACCTTATTAAAAACCAGAAACAAACAGTAACATCAAGCAAAAACATCAAATTAAAGGAAAACAAGAAAAGAAAAAAAAATATGATACATTAGGGCCTAAGTAGGTAGGCAGAAAGTAGTTTTCATCTTATATTGAAGGGGTAGTACCTGAAATCTAGCAGGAAGAACTAGAGTCTTCATTTGGGGTTAAAAAAAGGGAACTGATACTGATGTGGGGAAGAATGACTTTAGAGTTGTAAAGACCTTGTCAGAAGAGGACTCAGTATCATGGCAAATAGAATCTTTATATGTAGGTTATAAGTTACTATCCTCTCTGAAGGAAAATATGAACCCAAAATGGCCACTGAGTACCTAGGTCTTAAGGATATATTTGATAACAATGTTTATTAACATTTTGTACAGCACTGTATCTTCACAGATGTATTTGCTATATCTGATACTATATTTGATAGAATGTCTATCTTGGCTTGGAGGGGAAAAAAAAACAGGTCAGCCTGAAATTCTGAGTTATGATACTTACTAGGTCTGCAGCCCTTAGGAAAAACCAGAAATTGATGTTTACATTTATCAAATGAGGATCATACTACCTCACAAGTAACCACAACAGTTGTCAGATGAGATATATACTGTTTTATAAATTATAAACTGAAAGGGAAAAATAGAAGTTAGAACTAGCAATGGTACACTGAGTTGTCAAAATAATATAGGTGTTTTTGTATTCTCCAGATACAGGCACACCACATTTTATCTTTCACATTTTTTTTTTTTTTTTGGTGGTGGTGTTTTTCCTTTTGGATATATTTGTGTTTTTTTCCCCCAACTATCCCGTGATTTTTTTTTAATTAATCTTCTGGGGATAGACTACATGAATGTGTGTCCTCTTACCTCCTAAGTAAATTAGAGGCCAGTAACTTCCATATTGTAATTATGGAGTTAAAGGCCAGACTGCTTGGGTGGTTAGATTGATGACCTTTAAGATCTCTTCTAACCCAAAGATTTCTACAAGAAAAAGGAAAAAAAAAAAGCATAAAGACAAAAATCCTCACACAACATAGTTAAAACAGGAAAAAAAAAGCCATAAGTGGAAAGGATGACTAAACAATATTTTTAAATGTCACTTAGCATTTGTGTTTTATGGTTTAATGTCCAGAAAAATCATTCTCGTCTCTGATCAATAAGGAGTAAAGTTACCTGAAAACATGTCGTAGTGCCTATTCTCTAACTGGCCAAGGAACTGGCTTCTGAATTTTGAATCATGGTCTGCTATCAGAAAACAATTTTTGCTTGGCAGCTTACCTTCTTTGTCTAAATTGACACAATATGTTCAAAATTAATGAAGGCATGCCCTCAGAGATCTCTAACAGTGCCCATCAACCTTATTAAACAAATCCAGTTCACAATGGTTTCTTGGAGCCATAATGGCCTGAAGCTGTCTTTAAGATTTACTATCTAAGGACTTTGGCCTAAAAGATTTACAAGGGAATTTTTTGAGGAGTAAAATAAATGCAAGACTGAGAATTACTCTGAGGAACTAAGTTCCACACAATCAGAAGTGATTAAATAATACAGGAAATGCCTTACTTGGTATATGGAAGTTTCTTTTTTCAGATGCAAACATTATAGGGGAAAGTGCATATAAAACATTACATTAAGATCAAGATAATTTTTAGAGTGATTGCTTCACATCCTAGTGACTTAACTCCATAGAGACAGGATAAAAGAGAGAAAGAGAGAAAGAGAGAGAAAGAGAGAAAGAGAGAGAGAAAGAAAGAAAGAAAGAAAGAGAGAAAGAGAAAGAAAGAAAGAAAGAAAGAAAGAAAGAAAGAAAGAAAGAAAGAAAGAAAGAAAGAAAGAAAAATAACTCTTTACCAGTAATCATCTTTTGGAAACTTTCTCACTGATTTATTGATCATAGAGAAGGCCACAGAGTAAAGGAGAGACCCCTCCCCTCCTCTTGATGTCTGAGGATATAGCTGCTTTCAGATGCTTAGATAAAAGACCCTAAGTGCAAAGTAGTAGTATTATCTACTTATTACCCCACTTATCTGCTTATGCCTTCCTTGAAGTCCTACTTCTGTCTGCAATATCAATCACGTCTCTGGCAGCTTGTCTTACTACAAAGGGAGGATTTGATCCCCTGCTGAGCCCTCTAGAAGTCTCAGACTTGTGCAAAACTAATTCATTACACCACCAAGGCTGTAGGGCGAGTTGTCCAGGCGGAAATAGCACACTCTTAAAGTCAATTCTTGAAAATGAGGCAAAAATTCAATCTGCTTTCTCGCCAAACACAACACAGTCTAGGCACTGAATTTGGCACTGAATAGGTACCAAACACATCAGAGGAAAAGTCTTGATACCTTCTCTGCGTAGTTAGGAGCTCTAGTTACACAAAATGATCATGTTAGGGCAAATATAACATTACCCTGAAAAGTTCGGTAATCTCAAGTTGGCAAGTTTTGATTGCTGAAATACAGAGTTAGTTTCCCGAGATAATATTTGGGTATTTAATTTTTTATAGGATGAACCCTATACTCAGGCAAATTTAGTTCATGGCTGGCTCCTTCACAAACTGGTTGTGTGATCCCTAGTTTGTTATTCCAAGTCTCTGTGCTTTAGTTTCCTCATGGGTTAAAAAACAAAACAAACAAACAACAACAAAACTGGCTACTTGATGATCATTAAATCAGTTCTCCAGCACTGACAATCTAAATGAGTGAGTGGAGCATTAGGTTATGAAGAAAAACAAGCTAGCTTTCCATTAAATTCAAAATAGGATGGGAAAATACACATGAATGTTTGGGCCTGGGACAATAAGCAAAACGTCTGTATGAACTCCTAGACTTACTGTAATGGTTTGTTTATTTAACTGTCTTCATTAAGTGCTCTTACTACATCAAAGGAATGTATCCAAGCCTCACAATTAGCCATGTAAATAATAGCACAACTTATCACTTTGCCATATTCAAGAAACAAGTTTTCTGATATGCTATCAAATCCTACTGAGGCTAATATTCATACTAAACCCATGAGGCTGGTCATAGACATATGAATCAGAGTTTATACATAGAAAGTTCCAACACATTCTAAAAGGAAATGCATCAATTGAGAAATCTGCTGAATTTTGATGTGAAGTGACTATTGATCAACCTTAACAGAAACTGTCCAGACTTCTGCCAAATGAGAGGAGCCAGGGCCTCACTCTCAGAAAATCAAATAATCACCCAAACACAGCTTTATTCAATCATAAGTTGTACTGCTACTACCAAATATGCACAGCTATTCAACTAGGGAGGTCTACAAACGCATTTGTAACATTACTGATGAGAAGGCAATCAACAGTAATTAAAGAAAGTGAAGATATCTTCAAAGCTAACTAGACAACTAATGCCCAAAATACCTTTCTCCCTCAATTTGCCTTTTTTTCCCCCCATTATTTTATCCCCTGGTAGACTAACATGACAAAATTGGAGAACACATTATCTGTGAGATCCCAACCTTTTTAACTTGGAGGTCTGGAACAAGACACATATTTTCATTTGTTTAACATTAGTGTAAAATATGATGGATGCTTTTTACTTAGTCATACATACTAACTTGACATTAGTGAAGTTAAGTGGATTTTAATAACATTTAATTAAACCCAAAATGCAAAGAATTAATGCCCCTAGAATAGTGTTGGACATACATTGTATGTTGTGAAGATCAAGGGTGATAATAGATGTGAAATAACTTACTAAACTTCAGAGAGTAATGCAAACATAAAATATTTGTTTGTTTTTGATAAATAGGCATCATTTTTAAAACCCTTACTGCAATTAGCTTTGGTTCATGCAATGGAAAATCTTTGACATATTACATGATTATACAGTGGAAGTGACTCATTAATTTCAAGAAAAAACTTGCAACATTAAACATTTTGTCCCAGCAATCTGCAGGGATGACTTGGATCGGTCTTTGAATTTGCATAAAATCAGAGAAAAACGTTCTTCAAAATAAAAAAAAAAAAAAGAACAGCCTTTTGGGCACAATACTTTTTGATAAGTCCCCAAATGCTCAACTTCTGCTGCTTGATTCTATTAAAAATTGCTTAATAGATGTCAAAGAAGCATTTTAAATTAATATTTACACGTACCAGATAAACAGAAAAGCAACAGATAGCATATGGGAATGGCATAAAATCCAACAAGAAAGACAAGGAAGCACTGTAAGGATTGTTGAGTTTTCAAAACTTACATCAAGATGTTGTGGAGAGGCTTAGGGTAGAGTTTAATGGTAGAGCACATGCTCACCATGTGCAAGTCCCCATGGGTTCAACCCCCAGCACCAAAAAAGTAGAAACAGGACAGGCAGATTACACCACTTTCCCGAAGGAGTTAGCAAATTTAAAGAGATGAGTCTACTAACCCCCACACCATTCCACAAACATTTGCTGAGCACTAATGGGTGCCAAGCTTTGTAATGTGTTTAATTGAAAAGAAAAATATGATTTTTGCTTTGATGGAGCTGTGAGCCTGGGGAACAATCTGTTGGAACTTATGAATCAACCTGTGACTCATTATTGGAATATAATCAATGGTGACAAATTTTCATCCTTTAAAATATGCCTTAAGCCACAGTCAGTGTATAAAGTAAGTGATCAAATTGGGTAAGATAATTCTAATATAGAAAAATTCTCATTAAAGTAAGAATACTTTTTTTGTGTGTGTGCCTAATAAGCTTAGTGACAGGAGAAGCCAAAGAAACACAATTGCCCAAGCTGGACTCTTGCAAACATGTTTGAAAGCATAAAGGTATATAGGCATTTAAAGTTTTATTCATCTTTTGCTGCACTCTTTTAGGGTACTTAAATCTTGTATAGTATATTTATTATAATCATAATCTTAATCAGAGACAATATTAATACTATATATTAGATAGATTATGAGCAAATTATTGGTTAAAATAAATATCACCTAAAGAGAAGAATACCGAGTAAAGACCAGTCAACACCTCCATATACCACACACATAATTTCTGATCCAAACAGGTGGCGAGGCTGGCTTCTCAGTTATAAATCAAAACAAAAATGTGTATAAATAAGAAACCTACAGTTCTATTATTATAGGAAATAAAATTTGACTTTAATTTTGACCCAGAATAAATTTATACTGTGTTATTCAGCTTGTTCATTAGATGGAATCAAAGTCTTAGAAGACAGAACTTAATAATGCCCTTCATGTTAAATATTTTTAGAACTACATATTTGCACTGAGTGCAGTGGTGCATGCCTGAAATCCCAGTGGCTTGGGAGAAGCTGAGACAAGAAAATCACAAGTTCAAATCCAGCCTCAGCAACTTTGTGAATCCCCAAGCAACTTAATGAGACTCTGTCTCAAAATTTAAAAAATAAAAAATAAAAAAGGGCTGGGGATGTGGCTTAGTGGTTAAGCTCCCCGAGGTTCAACCCCTGATATAAAAAAAGAACTACATATTTGCATAAATGCAATCAAGGACGGGAATAACAAATAGTGTATATTAGTTAAGTACTTCTTAAGGCAAGGCATGGTTCTTAGCACTTTATATACATGTTCTGATTCAGTACATCAGCCTGTGAGTGAGGAAGAAGAAACATAAGGAGATGCAATGGTTTGCCTGATATTACACCACTAGTAAGTGAAGAAATCTTCTGCAGCCACATTGACTTGCTTTTGTGCTGACCTTAGAATGAAACAATGTTGTTTTCATCCATATGTTGATTTGTGTTTGTTACATGCATTGAAACCTGTACACAGAGTTTCATTATGACATCCATATGCCACTTACAAACAATATGCTCTTGCCACAACCTAATGTTAAGTCAAATTGATTCAATAACAAGTCAACCCTCATGCACAGTGGGTGACATTACATCAGAAGTAGTTTTAGTGCGTATGCTAAGTTTTGGATGTTTTAGTCAGAATTGCTTATGATAAAGAAGGAAAAAACAATTGTTGGTAACTGTGTTTGACTTTAAAATCATTTTCTACCATTTGCCATTCACAATTTTGGAGTAGTGTTCAATGATTATCCCTCCACAAATTGCAAATAAATTTTTAAAAAGCAATTTGCCAAGATTTACACTTGTGATTCAAGATATTTTAAAAGAATTTCTTTTGTTATTTCTCAATGATAGAAATAATGTTGCTACCAAAATAAAGGGGAATTGGAATTTGAGGCTTGTAAAACATTTTAACATCTATACAGAACTACTCCTTAAATTGTGTTTACTTAAAACCACCTATTGTGTTCAGTAACTGACCAAAGAAAAAGTAAATCTGAAAGAAAAGGCAACAGTGGTTATGTTTGTTATTGTGATGTCATTTTATTTCTCTCCTGTCTTTTTTTTTTTTTTTTTTTTTTGAGACTGGCTCTCACTCTTGTTGCCAGGCTGACTTCAAAATCCTGGGTTCCAGGGATCCTCCTGCCCCAGCCTCTCAAGTAGCTAGAACTACAGGTACACACCTCCCTCCACAGCATTGATAAGTTCTTTATATTCATTATTTCATTTAGTTTTCACAATAATTGTATTAATCCCATTTTAACAAAAGAAAAAAATATAAAGTGAGAAAGGAATAGTTACTTCTACACTCAGGTATTTCAACAGAGCCTAAAGTATTTAGTCATTAAAATAATTCTCTGACAGTACAATACTACTTGATCTTGTTTTATGCATTGGCATAGTGTATGGATTTTCACATTTATGGGTTATTCTAAAAAAAACCCTCTCATCTAGATTTGAATATTTATTATATAAATTATTTTATGACTGATAAAACTAAACTGGAGAGGTTAATCGTATATGTCAGGTCACACAATTAAATGATATAGAATTCATGACCAGAAATTAGGTCCAAAACTTTTAAAGCTCCTTTTCTATACAAAAATCTGCTCATAAGAATATTTGAATCTGTATATCCTCTCCAGGTGTAATTCAGTTATGAAATGTTGGTTTGTTTCTATTGCCCAGCAAACAATTTATTGTCTCCAAGTATATCTATAGTAAGCATTGATGCTAATAGTTTTCCAAACATTAGCTAATATTTAACTGAACTACTTCATAGATGAACATGGTTGGGTTTTTGACACTGTTAGGAGAGGAGCTAGAAATGGAAACCCAACTTCACATTGATTTAAAAGATGCTGAGAATTTTTCCAAAAAGAAAATTATTGAATAAGATTTCATCCATTGCCATTCAGATATTAAGCAGAGAAAGAAATTCAACAATGAATTGTTCCCATTTGTACTGTACAAATTGAGATTGATGCATTTTTACTTTTTTCTTCACTGAATTTAAATCACAAACTATCCCTATTTAGTTAGCAACTACAAATAACCAGAATAAGAAAATATAATATGAGTCATTACTACTCAAGTGGTTTTTTTTTTTTGGTTGGACTGGATGAACAACTGGCTTAGAAAAAGAGAAGAATAATTCGCTGACACCTCAGTTATTGCCCAAGATGCTATTATACAGTGAAGATAAATTTTGAAGCATATACTTCATAATCATTAAATTTATCAGCACAGATTAAGAATGATTGATTTTATATTTGCATAAAAGCAAAACTTGATGTGACAAGATTTGTGTCCATCTGCAATTTATAACTTTTGGTTCACATTTTATAACTTATTCATCTAAAGACACAAGCAAAGACAACACATACTTAATATTTTCATAAAATCACCCTAGGCTTCAAGGAGAAGGATCGAAAGAGGTGTGCAAGAGGAGAAAAGATTACAATAAGAGATTTTAATCCCTCTTAACCCAAAGAACAAATGCAACCCAGATAAAAAGTTTTCTCTTTAAAAGGAACAAGGAATCTGATGTCCTAAATGCTTTTGCTTTTGTTTTTGTTGTTTCAAAGTGGTAAGTAGGTTTCGGCATTTTTGTTTTAAGTCAAAGAAGAAATTTTGGTGTGCAACATTTACCACTTTTTTTTTAAAAAAACGTGATTTATGCTTTTAGGGAGGTTCATTTTCAGAACTCTGAATAAGGAGACAGTCTGGAGAAAGACATTCCATTGAACTGGTTAGGCAAGTAGTTGTTTGGAAGGAACAGTGCCTGGGGCTTGCCAGGTAGATGGAGGCAGGAGGTTGGGAGAGCAACCAAAGGAGTTGGTTACTTCTCCTTTCACTAGCCCCAGACAGTATTCAAGGCTGTGACTAATCTTCATTGGGGTAATCCTTTGCCACCCACCCTACCTCCACAAAAGGCACAGATGAGGAAGGCTCATTTTCTCAGATATAAAAATGTTGCTTTTGTATTTAAGTTTTTGCAATACTCTTCCTCACTCCCACCCCAAGGATAGGAAGAAAAGAGCAACACAGTCACCAACTCTTTAGAGTCTATGCCTCACAGGTCTTACTTAGAAAAGATTTTGCTTTACAATGTTTCATACAGGTTACACTGGTTTATATGTCCTTTTTTTTTTTTTCTTTTTGGATTGAGGATTGAACTCAGGGGTGCTTTACCACAGAGCTACATCCCCAAATCTTTTAATTTTTTTTTTTTTTTGAGACAATGGTCTTGCTAGGTTAGTTAGGTACTCACTAAATTGCTGATGCTGGCCTCAAACTTGTAACCCTCCTGCTTCAGTCTCCCAAATTGCTGGGATTACATTACTCATAATCCTTGAAAATGTACCAGTCATTGCCACTGAAACATAGGAGGAGTTCTAGTAAGATGGGATCGACAATTGATCATTACAGAGTAGGAAAGAACTGAGTCTTCACCTACCCCAACTCTCTGCTTTTACCATAAAGAAAAAGACCAGAGGGAGAAAGTACATGTCTATCAGTAGAAAACCTTCTGGGGACAGCAGTGTGGAGCCTGGAAATCCTAGGCCAGTGCTCCCTCACTATACTTTATCACACTCTGCAACTGATAAAGTTTGAGTACATTTAAAAACACAAGGACAGTATAAAACATAAAGATCCAAACTGAAAGGAAAGAGAGAAAGAGAAAAAAAGATCCAAAGTGAAAAATGTTTCTTTCCCAGGCCAAAGGATCACCAAAGAGATGGATCTCCTACATGATGTGTTAATCCTTGAATTTCAAGAGAAGGAATTAACATACTAGGATATTTGTTTCCAGAAAGTTTTTTTCCCCCTCCATATCTTTACTTTTTATTTTTCTATCAGGTCAGTTCCAAATAGCCAATTTGTTTCTTTTGTTAAATAGGCTTACTGTTGAAAAGCAAATAAAACATCTTAGTTAAATTGAAAGTTGGTTGCATCTATTTAATGCAGTAGCAGAGATGGTTTATACTGATTCCTTTCATCTAGCATACACAACATCACTAAATCTATAATGCACCAGTAAAGCTCTATCTAGTGAAAAATGGTCCGATATTCCACCCAGACATTTAAAAGAGAGGTCCACTTTTAAAAGCCACATGTTGTAAGGCCATCTAGTCTTAATTTGAAGGAAAGCAGGTAGCAGCATTCACTAGAACAAAGTGTTCTCAATTTCCCAGATGAATCATATGGGTTTTATTTTAAATTTAGTTTCTGTTTCATTATTCTGTACTACAGAGTACAAAATTCAAATGAGTAGAAAATTCAAATGTTAAAACACTTGCCCTTTTTCCACCTCTTTAAGAAGATGTGCCAAAAAATGACTTAAATAATATCTGTCAAGAGCTCCTACCTTCTTGGGAGGATGGTAAATAAATGCAAGGAAATGAGCGCTTTTGTTATCTATAAGTGAATTATAGGTCTTTCGCAAACCCAAAGAAAGTTTTAAAAGACAGAAAAGAATTAAGTTCACATCACTGCAGACAAGATATTTCTGATGGGCACTCAATGTCTACCAGTAAGGTGAAGAACCAAGGGAGCATCTTCAACGTCCCTCCCAATGAGAGACGAATGCTGCACAGAGGAAAAGTATGATATCCATGTACATGTGCATGTTTTTAAATAATTTCTTTTAACCTAGGGATGACTTCTATAATCCTTCCAATCGGGAATAATATCATAGCTGCTGGTTTCATCAGCCTTGTTTTATATCTCTATCTTAGCATTTTACCAATATGGTTATTGTTTCCTAGCTAATGAGACACACACCTGTATCTTCATGAGATTGAACACCACTTTGATTCCTTCTCTAAGAAATCACACATGTCTATTCTAGACAAATTTCGGGGAAGAAAAACTAGACCATAGGGCCTTATCCGAAAAGAACAGTCAGCCAGAGGGACTTAACCCTAATCTCAGGACACCCACTTCTCTTCATAGGAAAGCATGAGAGACAGCAGAGCACATACAAGCTCCTCCACACGATGATCAGCTCAGCAAGAATATCAGGTTGGAAGATATTACCATTTTCCTTAGACTGACATCCAACTGAACTTTGTGCCCACACTCTTTGTCATGCTTATAGAGTTCAAGCCAAACCAAGCTAATCCTCAATCCCTTACACAATTTATCATATTTGTGTCTATATATTGGCTGGGGCCTCAAACTGATAGCCTACATTATGTGTTCTGTGTGTCCAGGAAACTTTAAATTGCTCTAAAGGAGTCAAATGTTTTTCAATTCTTTCTAAGCATTACTATTTCTTGTTCTCTTATCCTTAGTTTTTCATACAGTCTTAAATGATTCTCTCTCCCTAAAAGAACCCCTTGTTCATTCTTTTTCAAATGACCAAATTATTTCCTGTACTTTCAAAAGAAATGATCATCCTGCTAAACATTACACTTATATTTTCCTCTGATGCTTAGTATTTTCTATCATGATAAGAGTTGTTTGTATAACCTCCTGTCCCATTATAAACTAGGTGGGTGTTTAGAAGCAGAATAGCAGAACTTTATCTTTGATCACTTGTTCATTTCCCATATCATCTAAAGTACAGCAAGCATCAAATGCTAGCTGCATGCGGGACCATTGAGCTGAGTATTGCCAATAAGTATCATTCATATACAATTTAACATGAATACTGTCCCCAAATTTAGGCAGTTAAACAGTTGTTGTACATGATCAAACTCTGGTCTATTGTTCAATGATGGGTGCTCAATTTTTGTCTTTTCTATTCATCCTTCAATATTTAAGCATTAGATATTTTCCTGGGTACAATCACTTGAATAATTAATCATTAAGCCCATTAACTTCATATCTGTGCCCCCCCCACCAACTTGAAGTTATAGACGGAGATAGACTCTGCTCTTTTATTTAAGCCTTGAATCCCCTTCCAGAAGGTCTTGAACTTTGTAATCAGTAAATGCTTATTGAATTAACAAGAACATAAGCTTGACATTTTAGCTTCTTCTTTCTTTTAACCAGGGGAGAGATTTTTTATTTTTATGTAGATATCTACAATTAAGAAAATTAAATTATAAAAATTAATTTACTATTCTGCAGGCTCAGCAGTAGAGTACCTGCCTAACAGGTTCAAGACCTGGGTTCAATCTCTATCCAGCACCACACTCAAACATCAAAACTTGCTTATAAAGACACGGATAGCCAGATACTTCAAACACTTAATAAATACATATAAATATTTCTCCTAGTTACATTTACCTTTTAATTTTCTTTTTTTTTTCCTTTTGAGACAGGGGTCTTATTATATGGCCTAGGCTGGTCATGAACTCCTGGGCTTAAGTGTTTTCTCCTCCTCAGTCTCCTCAGTAGCTGGGACTACAGGCGCTTGCCACCTAGCTTTACTTATTTATTGTCTAAGTGGCATAACCCAATGAGTCCTTGCACATGTTTTTAAATGAATCACAGATAGAAATATTTAAAGTAGAGACTGGCCAAAACTTTATTTTTTGTCATCACAGCTGCATGTCCTTGGCCTACTTATTTCTCAAAGCCTGATTGTCTTACCTATAAAAATTGGCACTAAATAATGATTGTCTTAGTGATTCTACAATACCATAATAACCTGAAGGGCTTGCAGAAAGACTGCTGCTCTACTCTTTCTCCAGTTTTATTCCAGATCTAAAATAGTACCCAAGAGGATAATTAATGTTACTGCCCCTGGTTCTGAGGCCACATTTTGAATTAAACTGGGTAGAGGTCTATGCAACTTTGCTTTCATTATCGTGCTAAGATTTAAAGCCAAGTATATAGGCACATCCAATTCCAAAGCTTGTGGTCAGAAAAAAAATACATACTTCCTTATGTTATGATATCAACAATAACTAAATAACATCATCATCACCATCATAATTACATATAAGTTTTTGTGAGTTCTGAGATCTGCACAAACACAAGATTATACTGATTTTCAAAAGAAGTATGTCTACATCAAAACTGATTGCAGTTTGAAGAAAACTCAATTTCATCTAGTTTCAAATGGGAAAGGATGGCCTAGTTCTATTTTATCGCATGTCAACACATCTTCAAGTAGTACTTTATTATTTATAAAACTCCAAATGAAAATCTATACAATTTTTATTTTTATTCATATATTAGTAATTATCATACTTAGAACTAATAATTCACTATTTCTAAATATTCATATTCTAAAGGGACAGCAATCATTACCACTGAGGACTTGGCCTCATGTAAGATATTGTGCTGCTTTACCAGCCTTATCTCAATTCTCAAAATAACTCTGACACAGGATGTAACCAGCATCATCATTTTTATTTTGTAGATGAGGAAACCAAGGCTCAGAAATATCTTGTCATTTTTCCAACATCAGCAAAATAGCGAATGTTAGGTTTGGATTTGGACATAGGCAGTTTGCCATCTACCTATAGAACACAGGTCTAGAAAAAACAAAGAACTGGGTTTAACTCTGGGTTTCTTTCAAATTTTATCAGAAGTGTTGGAAAACTCACAAGTAATATTGATTTTCCTGACTTTAAAGAAAGGCTGGGCTAGAACTAGAACAGGTATGGAGTTCTTAAATATAAAATTGTAGAGTTTTCCAAGTTTTGTAGTCTGAAACTACATTTCCTTGCTGAAGGAAAGAACAGGTGACTAATAGGAGTAGTACTACTTCAAACAAATCATATTCTTTTTAATCCAGTGTGTTAGGATTTCATTCTGATCAGTTTTTAAGAGGATACAAGGTCAGAATCAGCCCCTGTGCTTCTGCTGAAATCCCTTTCTGTTTATCTGCCCTCTTCAACTTTGTCAATCTGGATGCATATGCACTGAGCCCAGTGTCTTAAGTAACATTGCTGTGGTTACACTAGAGACAGGTGTTAGGGGAACTATTTCCCTGGGGCTATCATTTCCAATTCTTCCTCCTCAAAAAGAGAGGGAGGGGACAGAAGGAAAGGGGTTGCTTTTCAGATTAAACACAGCGACTGCAAACACCTTCCCCTAGGCAATAAATTCTCTGCCAGTGTGTGCTACAGTTTACCCAAACACCAAAGCAAAAAGCAAACAGCCCCTTTTGTACGGGAAGAGCTGTCACCTGTCAAGTCATATTTGTGAATTTCTAGAGAAAAGAAAAAAAGAAAACCCTTTCCCTTATTTTATTAAGCAGTCTGTTTGTTCAAGGTTTGAAATGCATACCTGTGTTTAAGGTAAAGTCCCTGAGTTGGCACTCTGAAACAAAGTGATGCTTTTCTATTGGCTATGCTATACAAAGAACAGAACAGAAAAAGTCTGCTCTTAAGGAGACACTGAACTTAGTCTAAATAGTATATAGTGAGCTATCTCATAAGGGGCATAGGTAATTACAATTCCATTTCACAAAAAGCAGAGGGCTTTTGCTATGTGGAAAATGTTTTCTTGTTTGTATGTTTTATTTATATTCATAAATTAAATAACAAAGCCTACATAGGGCAAATTATGTTTAAATGATACTAGTCAAGGAGTAAGAGTGCTAAAAACAAGGTTTAAGAAATGCTAGGAGGAAAAGGAGAAAATGTTATACCATTGCAATGTTCAAGGTTATTCTGAGATGAAAGCTTGGAAATACACTTTGTTCCTTTCATCCTCTCTTTTCTTATAATATTCCCATCCCAGATAGGTTTGTTCACTCTGCAAGTAGATGTTCCATTGCCAAGAGGTCTTACCCATTTTCAGCCAAAAATACTATCCATACTAGTTCTTTAGACACATCTTTGATTTCAGTAAAAGGTATGTCTAAAGGGATAATTTTATCTTGATGAGCAAATGACCAGTTGAATTATCCAAGAACCTAGAAGTAAGTTTTTGGTACTGGGGATTGAACCAAACATGCTTTACCACTAAGCAACATTCCCAGCTCTTTTTATTTTTCATCTTGAAAGAGGATCTCATAAGTTTCTTAGGGACTTGCTAAGTTGCTGAGGCTGGTCTCCCACTACTGGGACTACATGTGTGCGCCACACATCTGGAGTATTTTGTCTCTTTAAAAAAGACACTGTAGAACAAAAACTGATGTCAAGTCTGTGAACATTGTTGCACAGTTAGTGGAAGTGTAAATAGATAATAATAATGAAGGACAAAAAAGCTTATGGAAAAAAATTTGGTATGATTGGTGTTCATACAATTTTACCCAATATTTATACCTTTAAGTATCCAGTGTAAGCAAATACTCTGTACTTAAATACTTCTCTTACACATCTATGTAGATCAGTTAAAATTTAAAACACATTAAAATTAAAGTTTAAGATTAGTAAATGAGAAAAAGGTGTCTATCATATAATGTAATTAAAAGGAGCATATTTGCAAAATTTATATAAGACATAATTCTAATTATGTTTTGTAAAATCTCTTTTAGGAAAAATTCTGGAGAAAAACTAGTGTCCATAATTGTTTTCAAATAGCGAAGTGAAAATGCTTTGCATACTTTGAAAGTTCTTTTTAACTGTACTGCTTTTTGGGCTGGGAATGTGGCTCAAGCGGTAGCGTGCTCGCCTGGCATGCGTGCAGCCCGGGTTCGATCCTCAGCACTACATACCAACAAAGATGTTGTATCTGCCGAGAACTAAAAAATAAATATCAAAAAAAAAAAAATTCTCTCTCTCTCTCTCTCTCTCTCTCTCTCTCTCTCTCCTCTCTCACTCTGTCCTTAAAAAAAATACATACTAGATTTAATTGTACTGCTTTTTTATTCAGGAAACTTTGTTAATCTATATTTCATTTTAAAACATATTACCTTTTTAAAAGAATTTGTATAGAATTAACTCAAACAGATAACTGATAACAAAAATAACATTTTTCTTGACTACATATTTATATTCCAGGAGCTTTGAATAAAATAAATCAATAAAAAAATCAAAATTATTTCATAATATCTAAGGTAGATATTATACTGATCTGTACAAATGAGGAAAGACAAGTTCATAGAGATTATTAATGTTTCTCAGCTAAAACTGTGAGTCTAACTCCAGTGTGTCTAATCCCAGTGTGTCTAACAACAAATTCCATGAGCCTTATAATAAATGTAAGGTATTCATCAAAAATTTTAAAAGTTTAGTTAATTCTACCCACACTGAATTCTAGTGGTTGCCTGGATTGTCAGAAATTTATGACATGAATCATGAGGGAGAAATAGAGAATGTGAAGAGGAATGAGAGAAGGTACAGGAGGAACAAAGGGAGGGTGACCTTGGT